>NW_019236492.1:703108-752158 GCF_002742605.1 Olea europaea var. sylvestris
TTTTTTTTTTTGAACATCAATTCTCCTGAATAAAGTTCATATAATGAGACAAACTTCAGAGATGAGCATATTTTTCCTTTTTAACACTCCCCTCTAAAAAACCCACAGAAGAGAGCCAAAGGGGGTGTAGCAGACAAAATGAAACCCCAAATATATAACCTTTTATATAGGTCCATTGACACCAATACGCTAAAAAAATGAATAAGTTCGATTATAGTGTGATGATGAGAGCCAAATCTTAAAATACTTAAAAAGGAAAAGAAATGCAATCAGAATCATTAAGCCAAAATCATTGTTGGTTACAAGTTCTCCTTAAATTTCAAGATTTTCTTCAGTAAACAAAGCTAAAGTATCTTTTTCCCAGTAACTGGCCGAAAATGGCTAAAGTGACTCTCAGAATCATTAAGCCAAAGGCAGGATTGGTTACAAGTTCTCCTTAAATTTCAAGATTTTCTTCAGTAAACAAAGCTAAAGTATCTTTTTCCCAGTAACTGGCCGAAAATGGCTAAAGTGACTCTCAGAATCATTAAGCCAAAGGCAGGATTGGTTACAAGTTCTCCTTAAATTTTTAAATTTTCTTCAGTAAACAAGGCTAAAGTATCTTTTTTCCCTGTAACTGCCTGAAATGGCTAAAGTGAGTCCTTTACCTGTGTATATCAAAGTCGGGATGCCCAAGACGGCCACCCCTTCCAAATCCCCAGGTGTAGACTTCTCCGAGTGCAGTAACAGCCACACTGTGGAACTTTGAAGCAGAAACCAGTTTAATGAATGATCCATGAAGTGAATCAACTTTGCATGGTAATTTCTGAATGTGAGCATTTCCAGTTCCAAGTTGATAATTGACACCACTCCCCCAGCTGAAAACCTCGGTGGCGACTGAACAAACAGAATATGGTTTTAAAAGCTGCTCTCAACTACTTCACAGTTAACTACAGCAGCTAAACACAACTACCTGAACTGTTAGCCTTCCCAACAGCCTGCATCACAGGCCCAGAGAGCAGATCAACCGGTGTTCTAGATTTCAAGTCTTCCAGTGTGATAGAAGCACCAGATTGAAGGAGGACACAAGCAACTGCAAGATGACCAAAATGAAGAGCTCTGTGAAGGCTGCTCCATCCTGATTCACCATCCTGAAAATGAAAATCAATAGATATTCAGAAAGAATAACAAAACTTTCAAGCATCACAGATGGTTAAAGCCCTTGTCATCTCCCACCAAAAGACGCATCTAAACATACTGTGCTATTTGAAAGGATTTCTCCTAGAAATTCTTCAAAGATAACATTTGTTAACAAAATCATTCAGGAAAAGCAAGGAAAACACACAAATCAAAAAACTACTAGGAATACGGGCACATATTACCTGAAAATATCATGAATAAACTTGAATATATAAATCTGTGGTCACAAGGCAGTAGTTGGCGCCACAGCTATTACTATGAAAATTAGAAAGGCAAACAATATGACAGATTCTTTTTTCTTGTTCTTAGATTCTTCTCAAATAATATTCTAACCAAAACATAAAATATAATTAGCACAATCATTTAAGAACACTGCCAACTAATCAAATTGCCATTCACAATATTTAATATACCATTAGAAGATAGGAAGACAGAAACAAGCAATACATATTCTGTCCTCATGACAAAGGGTAACGAGGATAAAGCATTTTACAACTGAAATTTCCAATAGGACTATTAAGAGAAGAAAGAAGACTCAGAAATTTTCTGGGAGCTGAAATTAATATAGCTTGGAAAAAGATTAAACGGTTACAGGAAGGAACTAATCAACAAACTTCAATTAGTCATGCAATAGTTCAGAGTGGCCCAACAACCAGAAACTAAACATAGTGCAATTGGAATATGGCCTAAATTTACAATTTTATGACAAGATTTTTATGTTATTTGATAGTTTAAATCAAAAAAATCAGTAGTAATTTAAAATGAGACCACAAAGAGACCAAAGTAGTGTGTCTCTCAAGGCTCTCTTCAACTCTGTACTAGATAAAGCGTTTCCACTGTTAGGAAAACTTATAGAACGTTTCAAATTTCAACATTCTTATTAACTTACACAACATTTATTTGTTCAAGGATGTTATCATGATAAATGTCAAAAACATGTTCAAGTTGAACAACATGTTCAAGTGGGACTATTATTTATGCACATAGAAACCTAGTAAGGTTATACTTCTTTCTGCTCTTTCCAATGAATTTGCATGATTCTGCAAAATTAATCACAAAACCATTGAATTTCGTGCCTAACTTATAAGATAAGAAAATGACGACAGCAACATCTGAAAGACAGAATAAAAGCCCCACATTCTGATAATTGACAGCAAAATAAAAAACTAGTTATGAAGGAACTTAAAAATGGAAAGCGTGGAGAAGTATAAGGATCAGATGGTTTAGCATACCCTCGCATTCGGGTCTGCACCAGCCGCAAGCAGCCTTCTAACAATAGCTACATGATTTCTCCATGTTGCAATATGAAGAAGTGTGAGACCAAATGAATTCCTTGCATTGATGTTTCCCCCATTTTTCTTCAGCAATGCCAATGTTGAGTCTACATCAGACACAGACCCCTCTCGGACAGCAACCCATATATCTTTACTGCTTGGTGCACATCTTCTAGAAGTGTGAATGCTCTGCTTCTGAAATGGAGGCAAAATTAACTCCTCCATCTAACTATGTAAGCGAATGTTTAGTTTCTGAACTTGTAATTAATATGTTATCAGAAATAGTTTGAAGAGAACCAATTTTCAGGTAATGCTGAGAAATCAATGTGGATATGGGGACAATCTAAAAGAGTTATCAAGCAGAGGACTAGCCAATCCAGATGGCACCTTCATCATCCATTTTCACCTCAAATAAAAAACATAACAAGCTGCCATTATTCACGTTGGCACCATTATCTCAGAAAGACATTGAAGAACAAGCGAACAAAGATTTCTGCATTATTGAGCCTTCAGTTAGTACATATAGTTTTATTTTTAATAAAAAAACACTCAAAGTACCAAAATGCGTTCACAAAAGAAGCAATATCACCATTTATTACAAATTCTCCAGAAACATGACTGTGTAATGGAAATCCACGCACAGATAATATTTTTCCATTTTCTAAATCCCTACAACATATATAATACAGGTTCAAAATACAAATCAAACAATTAATTGACGCAACTAAGATCAGCAAGTTGGCAGAACCAAGGAGGCAATCTCAAACTACATCAAGATTCAAAATATAGAATCTACCAAATTGGACCGATTTTCAATTCACTTCGAAAATTATAAATAAAAAAAGAATGCGCTCTTCGATCTCCAGTTCAATCGGATTAAGAAATCATAGTCGTGAATGAAAAAACTGTAAAGCAAAATTTTGCATTCTCGACATCCAAAATGATGAAATTACACAAAAGGATCGAGTCTTTGAGCATCAAATGTTCATAACCGACGTTCATACCCGTGTAAAAAACGAAAAGAATAATCCCAAATCGTAATAAACTCAAGTGTGAATTGCAATCAAGAATACCGTTTAACTTAGATTCCTAGAAATCATTGAAACAGACACCAACCCGAAACCTACCCCAACTAAAATTGGTAGATTAAAAAGCACAAACACAAAGAAAACCTACAGCCCCCTCCCCCAATAAAAAAATAATAATAATAAAAAAAAACACCAGATACATAAGAAAGAACCCATAATCACCTTAGATTTCTGGAGGAAATTCAACCACTTGAGACGACGAATCAATGCTTGACCCAAGAATGTAAATTAAGGGAAAAAAAACTTGCAAAATTTGCATAAAGCTCCCCCGCCCTTTCTTTCTAAAATGTAAAAACTGGTCTATATCTTTGTATATGTATAGGTGATCAGTTATAAATTAATTTTAGAGAGAGAGAGAGAAAAAGAATATACCCAAAAAGAAACCACCCATTGTAGCACCATTCAACAGAAGCAAATCTATGAAGTTGGGAAATTTTGAAGGTCGAAAATACCCTTAGATTTTCTCGAGATTGACCCACTAAGGAGATGGGTCTGAGGGTCAAATGGTCTGCGGCCACGGTTTCTCCGTTCTGACTTTTTTTGACACGTGGAATGACTGATCTGTTGACACGTGGAGATAAGCTGAATTTCAAAACTGTTCTTTTTTTTTTTTTTTTTCCTGGCCTTCGGTTGGTTTTTTAATTAATTTGTGGCAAATTTTCTTGCTTTCAAATTTGAGGAAGGTATAATTTCAAAATATGCTCTCTTTTTGTAACTGGATTGAGTATCAAAAAGAAAAAAAATAATAACACAAAAACTATTTAATTAGAAAATTTCAATTGTCGTGTACAATATTATGGGTTCATTCTTTTTTTTTTTTTTTTTTTTTTCCTGGCCTTCGGTTGGTTTTTTAATTAATTTGTGGCAAATTTTCTTGCTTTCAAATTTGAGGAAGGTATAATTTCAAAATATGCTCTCTTTTTGTAACTGGATTGAGTATCAAAAAGAAAAAAAATAATAACACAAAAACTATTTAATTAGAAAATTTCAATTGTCGTGTACAATATTATGGGTTCATTGGGTAAGATTATTGAAAAATAACTTTGAGATTAAGAAACTGTTTTTAAAAATTATTGGGTTTGCTCCGCAATGATCAGTAGTTCGAGTTCTCTCAGGATCAATGAGGTGAGTATCCGATTGTAAACTTTAGGATTTCGTAGAATTAGTTGAAGTGCATGTAAACTGGTCAGAACACTCAAGATCATTAAAAAAAAACTGTTTTTAAATAAATTTCAATATTTTTTTAGAAGTATTTTGTCAAGGTGGAAATTTTTTTATATGAGTTAAGATATCTCTTCAACAAGAAATAAAAAGCTAACTAAAAAGAATCGACAAATTAATGTAAAAATATTTTGCGAAATGAAAAATGAGTTATTCAGCTAAAAATAGTTATTTGAAATTATGGATTTGAAAATCTTAAGACGTGACTGAAATTACTTTCTTCTCTTTGCTGTAATATGATTTGGGCCACGTACTTCTTCCAGTGAAAAGGTGCCATGTCAGCTAAGAGGAAATTAACTAATTAATTATTTGGCAGACCTGAACTGAAAAGTACCTGTGCTTTTGTGGAGGTGCGCTGGGATAGTATTTAATATGTCATCATTTATTATTATATTTAGGCATGTTTGATAGTTGGATTTTCCATGAAAAATTCCATTTTTCATCAAAATCAAAATGACATGATAGCAAATTTTTTCAAGGAATTTATTTTCCTCCAACTCCCTCACGTGATCTCATTTTCCATGGTTTTAACGAACTGGTTTTCTTTGGTTTTTGGTGGAAAAATGGTTTTCAAACTTTAAAAAAAAAAAAAATTTATTTTCAGCCATGCAAACAAATTCAATCTACAATTATAAAAAATTATATCATTTAATTGATAATTTTTATGAAAAACAAAGTCAAACGAATATCAAAAGATCCAAAATTTACACATTTTTCATCAATACACGGATGCTTGCCACATCACATTATGTGCAATAATTATGTACATATAGACTTTTTCATTTTTATGAGAAATGTTACATGTACATAATTGTCTACATAATGGTGTCCATAATTATATGTGGCACTGGATTCAACCTTTAATTCAAATCTCACACTTTCACATCAACAATCGGATGATTGCCACATCACATTATAAACAAAATTATATGCAATAATTATGTACATATAGACTTTTCCTATTTCCATCTTGTCAATGATAACTCAAGAAAGGAATACATCAATTGCAAAAGTAACGAATCGTGTCCTGATATCGATTCCTCCAATAGGGAAGGGATTCCCTACTCCATTTTAGACAATACAGGGCCGGAATATTTTGTACTACTGATGAGATATATGATGGCTTGCATGGAAGAGAGAAAAATGGAAAAAAGAAACCAAAAAGAAATTTAGTTATTATAATATTTCTCTGTTCCTTATCATCATTATGTATATCATGATGAACAAATAGTGTTACTCTATTTTTCCTAGTCAATTTCTCATTTGGACATGTATCAAAATTTGATTTCAGAACATGTTAGGCGTAGTTGGAATTATAATTTAAAGTAGTTAAACATTTTTTTTTATATCCAGGTATCACAATTTACACCAAACTAAATTTTGGACCCCCAAGACCCATGCCCCTAGAACCTTGGAGGGGGTAAATCGCGGGTTATGTCTCAACTGGATCACAGGTTCTCCCCATTACCTGTACACTTCTGCACACAAGAAACCCTCCTCCACAGTGATTGCTCTATACCAAATTTTTTTGCCGCAGATTTTCACCAAGAATCGAACTCTCCACCCTGTCGCTGGAAGCAAGACAATGTTGATTGATCCACCAGTTGAGCTATGCCCCGAAGGACTAGTTAAACATTTTTTTATCCACACATCTTACAGGACTTATAATTATTATTCATGCTTATAAAACCCACTCTTTATTAAAACTTAAAAACAATTTCAAACGAGCACTCTGACTTTTGTAAGATAATTACTAAGCATATCAAGCAGTTCGGAACTATTATCATCAATATTGTCAAAGATTGGTATAAATTATTAAAATAAACATTCAACCAATCACTCGAACTGTGCAATCTGCCTCCATATTGAACAAGAGTTAAACTAAATTATTAAAATAAACATTCAACCAATCTCTTGAACTGTACAATCTGCCTCCATATTGAACAAGAATTAAACTCCTGTAATTTACCTTGTTTGACTCCTATGGGCTTCATAATAAAATATTCAATGCAATTTATATATGAGTATACGAATTTCTTGTTCGAAAATAAAATTTAAAATTTCAAAAATCAAATAATATTAAAATTTTAGTTATGAAATAATTAATCAAAAAAATATTTTTTTAATTAAATATATTAAATTCACAATTTTTTTCTGAGTAATAACTTGTGACCTGTGTATATCGTGACATATAAAATATGATTTTCAATCTGTGATTTGCTACTCGTAACTCATAATATAAAATGAGACCAATAAATTTGATCCGTGACTTCTATAAAACGACATGTGACCTATTAATATTAATTTGTGACCCATTTATATTGATTTGTGACCTATATGAAATGACTGTAACTTGTGAATTCAAACTCGTGACCTTAACGACGAATTGTGACCCACACACCAGTACTACAATCTACCACCTTCATCTCCAACTTTACTAGTTGTGACCAACTTTGGCTTCAATGTGACTATCTGTGAGCGTTAATATGATCCAATTTAGTGCTTGTTTGGTTTAAATTTTAAGTAAATTAAAATCAATTTTTTTACTATTATTTCACTATTCCAACCGTCATTTTTAAATTTTTCTCTCATAAATAGGATCACTTTATCTCTAACGGTTAAAAAATCAATTCTCAAAATCCCTATCAAACGAGCTCTTAATTGTCAGACAACTCGCTTTAAAGAAATCGCCAAAGCTTAGAGAACCCCTTTTCATTGCCAGTATATATATATCAGTGACATGGCACACCATTTAATTGACGAATCAACGATACTTAACATAAACTAAGCACTGGTGCTTCTACGATCATTTCTGTGTATGTATATGTGTGTTTATATATATACATACACACACACACACTCAAATTAAACAATCTGGATGCAGATGCGGATGCACATGTACACAACTTCTGTCAAATATTTTCTTGAAATATTCTCCTAGTCAACAAGGCCAGATATTGGTAGAAAAACGCCAGAATATTGTCTGTTTTACTATTACTACGTACAATAATACTATATACCAAAGAGAGATCTTCACCCAGATTATATTCCCATGTGCAAGATTAATTGACGGAAACAAAGGAATATAATGTTTTTGGACCAATAATTTCCCCATAACTACACAATTTTGAGTGTTGGACTGCAGCAAGATTAATGCAATGCCAATAAAAATTCATTTTCCTCTATTACAAAGCATCGCACACCCTGACAAGTTACAGAGAAGCAAGACACACAAGACTGTTCTTGGAAAGCAAAATCAAACAAGTAAAAATAATAAAATGAATCGTAGATAGAATACAATCAATTTAGCAGGTATATTGATGGAACCGTTACTAAGTTGTCCAATCGATGATACATCATTCTCAAACAGACCGTTGGACTAAGAGCAAGCATTCCTATGTGGCTTCAAGCGTCTGTTTTATGCAGCTATAGGACGATCCTGCACATGCAAAAACGACATGAAAGAATGAATTGGTACGTTCGAGTCAACGGGAGCAGAAGGTAACCTTATACCTAACGCTAAAATACATGTGCACTACGTGACTTGTTTGAACTGAAGACTGGTATGGGGAAAACTAAGGGACATTGGCGGCTAAGGTCATATGTCTCGACAACAATCAAATTAACAAAACTTAAAATCTTAAATTCAAACAAATGACACGTGAACTAGGTAATAAAAATAACTTGAAAATACTCCATTCATCCCACAAAGATAGGTTTGCTTTCCTTTTTAGTTTGAATCAAATTATATGCCACTTTCTTTGTTCAGAGTATAATTAATATTTTAATTTGCTAATATAACTCTATTTGATGTGCATTATTATCAACAATTATGAACTACCATTATTCAATGTAGTGGTATATTAGGAAAAATATATGTAAAACTTATAGTTTCAACATATATTAATTAAGTTTTCTTAACATATGTGAAAATAGAAACAAGCCTATCTTTATGGGACAGGAGGAGTATTAATCATTAGTAACAACGTCTGTTTTCGAAACATGGAAAGAAGAAATGAGTTTTTTCCCTTCGAGATATGAAGAATATGCTTTTGTAGACAAATCCATTTTTGGGTTTTTGAGCAAGAAATGGATGAATTTATTGATGTTTGGCAGCGACTGAGAACTATTATCAAACAAAGAGAAAGAAGAGGTTGATTTGGCTAGAAAGTAATGTGTTCTGTGGTTTATTGATAAGAAAAAATATTGTTTTATGATTTATGGATAAGAAAATAACAATGTTCTATGGTTTAGCTATAAATACAGTACAATCATGTGCTTTCTTTGTTCTGATAAAACATATGTGCCCCTCTACATTAGGAGTTCTATTGAAAAGGAAAAAATTGACCTGCATGCCAAACCATTTTTTTCTCCTTTCCAGAATAAGGAACAAATTCGTAGCATGCCAGCAGAAAGGTTTCATGGCGGGCTGATTGATAGGCCGCAATTGTAAATAGATAAACTAACATTACAATTAATGTTAACTCAGTTTGGTCAATGTATTTAGAGATGAAAGTGGATTAATAGCTATGTAATAAGACACTAAACTAAATCTAAGGGAGCTTCGCGTAAAATTATAAGAAACTTTTTAAGAGGAAAAGTATTGGGTCCCACGAAATGTGACTAATAAATGAGTAGTGGTTGTGAATGTGTAGTTGAAATTAATGTTTGACTTTGATTGAATAGAAAAAGTAACTTTTTAGTAACTTATAATTTTACATGAACAATGGCTAAAGCTTTTATGCATCCTCCGAAATTCCTATTCTACTCTTATTTCCTTTCGTTTTTGCCACGGCAACCTTAACAATAACCAAACAAAATGTGGGCTAGAACACTAACCTTTGTAGTCAAATTAGCTAATGCCAAATTCCACTTCTCTTTAGTTTTCGTACCAGCTACTTGTCCAGCCTTTGCTACTTTACTAAAAGCACCATTCAGCCAGGCTGCCCCAGAAGTCACATACCTGATCATTCCAATTAGTCAATTTTACTTCAAAATAAAAAAATAAAAAATCAGTTGCCAGCCTAGTTTAGGGGGCCTACACCAAGCCAACTGTCAATGTTCCACAAATTGTTGCTACACAGTTTCGCAGTGCAGCTAAAAATTTAATAGACAGAGCACTTTGTCTTGAAAAGGGAAGACAAAAAATGTAGAAATTTCTCATCTAAGACTTTCTTGTTTACATTGAAATCAAAAGCCATCATGTTAAGTATGGACACCACCAGATTTATGGCGTGATGTGTGATAGAAAAACTAAAATATAATGAACAGGGATTTGCTTTCTTAGTCAAAGACAGAGACAAACACACAGACCAATTACAGAACACGCTAACAAGGAAGAATTCCAAACCTGCTCGATTTGACAGCTGATCCAGTGTCATTTAATTTCCTCTCCGCTGCCATTAGAGCTGCTACAGTTTTATCAGACACTTGAAATCTTTGATCCACAGATTTAACTTTCTCATTTACCACTGTAATTCCAACAGTGAGTTTTTCTGTCAGCCCAACTCTACGGTCAAATGAATTCACTCGGGCAGATGCATTGGCTGTCAGCTGATGCTTCTCATCAAATGCTTTGGCCTTATTCATGGCATCTTGTCTGATAGCTAGACCTTTTGCAATCATATTCGAGACAACATCTTGAGCTTTACTAACATATACGCTACCATTAGTTGGACTCATTTTGCCCTGGAGTTAGAGATATAGAATTGCAACAATCAGATATTAATATCCTGAGCTATAAGAGAGATATGAACTTAATTATCTTTCGCAATCAACTATTACAGGTATGGATATAAGAATATTTTGCCTACTTCCTACTTCCATCATTTCCAGACCACCAGCAGAAGCATGTGAATCAGAACTAGTTACACTTTGTCACTCATAAGATATACCATATTGCTACTTATTTGAGATATAAGACCCATTCATTATGTTTGATTACCTCAGGTACTGGAGAATTATTTTCCTGAGACATGCTCGAGGCATTGTCAACAACCCTTACTTCCTGAATACACAGCATCCCAACTCTTTAGATTTAATAATTCGTGTAGGAAGAAAAACCTTTTGAAATTATATGTAGTTCACCTGATCCACAGGTTGTGGTACGTACTTTTCTGCAGGTACTATAGTAACAATCTGGTCCACAATAGTTGCTCCCTGCAAATGCACACAAATCATAGTGTTTTCTTTAGAATCAAAGTTCCTCACATGTTCAAGCATAGAAGATGCAAAAATTACTAATTCCATTTCAATCAACGGAATGAAGATTTCAGATGATATATGTTGGGTTGCAAATTTATAATGCCATGACAATCTTAACTAAGAGTAGCTTTTACAGTAAGTCAGTAACATGTTACGGAGGGACTAGTGCTAGATACAGTAAGGCGTATCAGTGGCATCTTCCCAACACTTATGGTGACCTTTAAGTAGCAACGCACCAGAGCAATGTGCTTTGTTAATTGTTAGTTCACAACTGGTGCATAATGTACCAATTCCAAATGAGGATATTTTATATCACTCCATGCTTCCATTTCAAATGCAAAGAGCGCCAGAGTGACCAAAAAACAGGTTGCTAGATTCCAAGACCGGCTAAAAACAGATAGAAGTTGCAAGACACGGGAATCCACTGTTTCGGCTACCACAATAGTTCAAATGATATCACTATTCAAAATAACGAATTTTTGTCTCTCAAATATCCAGCTGAATTCTTCTAACCTGAACTCCGTCATAATCTGTGGACTGGATTACTTTAGCTTTGCTTCCTTAAAATCTTATTCCTTTTCTCCGGACCAGTGATTTGATCTCGAAGTCTTGAATAAATAATTCTCATCTAAGGTGAAACATAAATATGTCTTATCCCTCTTTATTATGTGACTTTCCACTTCTCGGAAAATGTGGAGGATCTGAGTTGAAATCCATTACTGTGTCTGTATGTATATTGACTTGTATAACCCATTCTGGATTTTAAACATCCTTCTACTTTTAAAGAGTTTCACAACAATAATTTATTGCAACTCAATTTATTATTATCTGCCATGTTACTCCTAACTTAATCTGTGAGCATGGCAACACAAAATTTCTAATCATTTTTATTTAAGCAATCAGCATTAATAAAGCCAAAAATTACTAAATTCTCAGAGAACAACTACATCCTACTCAGTACACACTCCACGCTGCCCATCCGAAAAATTAAACAAAAATCCATAAAGTGCTGAACTGCTATTAACAAGTAACAAAAGTAAAGAGACCAGGAAATTACCGACAACAACAGAGCAATTTCGAGGGCCTTTGGATCTTTAAAAGTCACAAATGCAGTCTTTGACTGCCCAGGCTCTCTGCAAATATTCAAAAATCAGTACTATCAATATTGCTCACATATATAAATAAACTATATAATACAATAAATTAATAAATGGAAAAGAAAATTAACAGCGTGCCTGTGGATCTCAAGGTTTTCAATTTCACCAGAAAAAGAGAAAAACTCGTGGATTTCCCTCTCACTTGCTAGATCTGATACGCGCAGAACTTCTATGGTTCTTGTCTACCAAAATTAGATAACAAACCATAACAAATTTTAGCAAAAATAATTCACCTCAATAATTCAAAAAAAAAAAATCAAGATTATTAATAATTTTACCTGCATTGCTACGAATTCAATTTTCGCTCCCCCTTACTTCTATTATTCTATATGCGTGTAATGGTGTATATAAAATTTTGCAGAAGATTAAGGAGAAAGAATCTGAGAGAGGTGAAGAACGTTTAGGATTTGGAATAAAAATCACTTTTGCTTTATACTAAAATTTCGGATTTAATATATTAATTAATTGATAATATTACTGTTCTTGTTGTTATTGGAGTTAAAAGGACTCCAGTTGCTGTCGCTATTTTCGTTGATGCAAATGTCCATACTGCCCTTCATAAACCCAGGGGCTGTTTGGATGATGCCACAATGATTTTTTATTTTTTTTTGAAGAATGTGGTTTTTAAAGTAGAAAAAACATGTGAAAAACTCAAATTGAAAATCTCTTGATATTTGCTCATGTATTACACTGGTGTTAGCTTGTTAGTAAAGTCTTATAAGTTGTGAGGTCGACAAAATGTGCATGATAATAACTCGTAATCCCTATGAAACTTGTTGATATATTTTATCAATTTAAAGTAAATTTTAGGCTTTATCAAATATTGGCCACGGGCTATTGCTAGTGGGGTGCCTAACTTCAGACCATAACGAAGTCTTATCCCATTATCCTAGCAGTCAATTTTGCCTTTAGGTTGATCTCAATTACTATCAATGGGGTAGTTTGGTAATATTTTTAAAATGTCAAAAGTTACTTCAAAAGACTAAAAATTATTTTTGAACATGTTTATATAATTTCTGAAAAATATTTTTAAAATGTCAAGTGTTCCTTCGGAAGACTAAAAATTAATTTTGAACAAGATTACATAGTTTCCGGAAAAAAAATTAAATAAAAGAGTTTTTTTTATTTAAAAAAAAAAAAAAAGAAGTAGAAGCCTGCAAATGGACCCTTACCCTCATTTGGGAGCCATTTTGTATCATATTTTTAGAAAAATTATAGTCGTTATACTGGACTTGTAAGAGACGGAGCCATATATTTTAACTTTATTACCGACAAATTATCAATATGCCCCTACACACACATGCACGCGCGCGCGCACACACACAAAAATCGTTGTTCTTGAAGAAATGGAAATTTCGATAAAACACATAAGAACTTTTGAATGAAAATGAAAAAAAAAATGTAAATCCAGTTCCTTCAGAATCGCATGCACAACATTTAGAGTCAATAATTATAGTTTGTCCGAGTCCCACCTACCTACTTAAACGATCAAAAAAATGTATTCTGCATCTGGCCAAAAATAACTCCCAAACATAAGCTTAGTCTTGTTTCATTCAATACTTTAATTCCATCTCTCGTTAATAGAGTTAAAATGCTCTCTTCATGGGAGATAAAACATAAATGATAAAATTAATATTTAATAATCTTTTAATTTCACACGGTAAGGACCATGATTGTTCGGGTTCATTATTCTGAAAAGAAGCACCATTCCTGTGGCCAAAAAAAAAAGGGATACACGGTTCAATTAATCTCACCCAAACACGTCCTTGAAAAATGGACAATTAAGGGCATAAAATTTGGGAAGCGAGAATAGGACGTCAGTTGACGAAGAAAACGAAAAGGATGACAGTGGGGAATTTGCGGTTGCAATTCCTGCAAGAATGCAATTACTTCACTTGTACATTTAACACATGTTTTCTAGATATTTCTTTTAGATATATTTTGTGAAAATTAATTTTTTTTTTTTTTAAGAAAAGCTGTAGTTAAAATGTATTTAAAAAATTTAAAATTCACCTATAAAATTATTTTATTGAAAAAATATGTAGTTAAAAATGAATTTTACGAAAACAAATGAGAAAATGAAGGTCTACAACTTAGCTTCCGTTTGGAAGAATTTAAAACTGTTTAATTTATAAATAAGAAGAAATGAGTTGTAAATAAGTAAATCATTATTTTTATGTCCAGTGAAATGTGGTTAGAAAGAGACACTATTATTTACAACTAATTTATAAAATTCGTTAAATTGAGTCTCAATTATAGCTCCCTTTGAGCTACATTAATCTAAAAATAAGAATGAAAAATATAGTCATTATGTGTTCGATATAAGAGATAAAAAGTCATATATGGTGACTTAATATGATAGATAACGATCATATTTTTTATTTTAATGAATAAATAATGAGGCTCAAACAGGGCTATAGTTTGTGTTGAGTAAAAAGAGAAGTTAGCTTTTGTGGAAAAATTATTGCTACTTGTTGGAAGGTTATGTAATAATGGAAATATTACGTAATAAGGAGATGTTTAAGTTATATTTTTATAAATATTTAAATTACTTTTTTGTTTTCGTACGTTGAAAAAATCATGTCTTAATAAATAATTGCAGTCGTGACAGTGACCGTAGCCGGACCCATTTCTGAAATTCTGCCTCTTTCTTTTAAGCATGCGCTGTATCAATGTCCCCAATGCTTTTTCTTTTCCCTTTTTTTTTGATGGGCGACCGGGGGTCGTGATTGTGGGGGCTTATGACCTACATTGATAAACTTTTGTCGCCCCGTTTGACCCTCAGTTTTAGGGTTGGCAACGGTTCGGTTATGGGTCGGTTCGACTAAAATCATAACTGCACCACCAATTTTTTAATCATACCATAATCGCACCACAACCACGTAAATCGATTCGGTTCGGTTCGGTTATTATCTCGGTTCGACACGGTTCGGTTCGATTAATAACCACGAAAATAAATTATTTTTTATAGGTTCATCCATCAAATTGATATAAAACAATTTATGAAAAAAGTTAATGAAAACAAAAACACAATATTTTAAACGAAAATGAAAACATTATCAAACAATATTTCAAACGAAAAAGCAAACATTATCCCAATTTTCAATTGTAAAATACAAATTTAACAAACAATACTAAAATTTTCCTTCATTCTTAATTATTGTGTATCGAAATTATTTGATTCATTCTTCCCCACAAATCTTACTAGCATAGATCAATACTCAAAGTTAATTCTTATACATTAAATAAGAAATGTAAGTAGAGAATACAACGATACTACTTATTCTAGAATGGTTTTAACTAAGATTTAAATAAAAAAATATACCTATTCGTTAGCTTTCTTCTCGCTAAACGTTGTACAAGTTCTAGAGTATGATGAAGAAGTAGAATTTTCTACACACAATAGAAAAAAATTAACAATAAAAGGAGCCGTGCGTGAATTTGTGGTTTGTGGAGAGTAGGGTTTGCATTTATATAATGTCATACTAATGTTATTATTATGGCCTAATGATAAGTGGGTTGGCCGACTGAGTCATGTAGATGTAATTGGGGGTGGAGGGGGGGGGGATATTGTTTTGGGCTAGATAGAAAAGTAGTGTAAAGCCCAATAATCAATTCAATTGTTTTTTTTTTATATCGGGTAATCGGTTCGACGGCATAAATATCATACCCGCACCACCAAGAACCGGTTCATTAAAATAAAAACCATATCCGCCCCATTGCAGCATCGGTTCGGTTTTTTTCGCCCCATTCGGTTCGGTTAACCGCGGTTTTCGGTTTTGACGGTTCAAATTGCCATCCCTACTCAGTTTTTTATAATGAAAATGAAAAGGAATAGTGTTTTATTAAAAAAAATGAGTGGCTGAAAAAGAAGAAAAAATTTTCGATGTACGTATAATATTATTTCATGAAAGATTGTGTGGTTGAAAATAAAAGAGAGAAAAGCAGAATGTAATTTAATGGGGGTCAAACAGGAACTTAATCTTTAGAATGAAGTCCTTGATCTCCATTTTTGAAAAATATATTTTTCTTTCTTCTTTTTAATTACACATTATTTAATAAAATAATATTACACATAAATTTAATTTTTTCTTATTATTTAATCACATATTCTCTATTAATATATTATTCCAAAATTCATTCTTTTTTTAAAAATGGTGCTCAAATAGACAAATAGTGTCAGTTTGGAGAGTTAAATAACATAACACGTTTTATAACTCAGGAAGATGTATTCAATTCGGAATTTTGAAAACTTTATAAGCATTTTTTTAAGTGATGGTTTTTGAGAATTTCATGGACTTTCATAAATTCGTATAGAATTAATGGAAGCTTTTTGTAGATATTTATACACTCTTATTTTAAAATTTTTATGGACTTTTGTAGAATTCAAAAGATATTTGAAAACTTTTCATTTAAAATAGAATTCACGTGGATCTAATACGAAAGTGTGAAGTTTTCGCATACGAGATAGTTGTTCCCACAATTCCTTTTCCCCTTCTCACGTAATAAAAAAAAAATAAAAAATTATCAATATGACATATATTTAAAAAGAGATCAATTTATTCAAATTTAATTATATATTAATTTTTTTACATGAGATCTTATAATTTAATTACAAACAGATTTTTCTCACAAAAAATGGAAAAAAAAAGTTATAAAATTTTTTTGTTACAATTTAATTTTCATAGGAAATGGAAATAAACAATAAAAGAGAAGGAAAGATAACCATTAAAACAAATAAATATACATATTAAGTTTTTTTTTTTTTTTTTTAAAGTCTCCCAAAATATCGTGATTAATGAAAAACAAATTTTGAAATTTTATATGAGTACTTTCTGCTTTAAAGTTAGTACTCCAGAGACTTTTATAAAAATCTCTAGAAGTCATTAAAATTTGAATACCCCAAAACTTATAGAGACTTCTAAAAAATTTTAATTGAATATACCGTAACTTTTATAAATTTTTTAAAAGTCTATAAAAATTTCAATTAAATATACCGTGACTTTTAGAGAGTCTCAATTAAATACCCTGAACTTTTTAAATCTCAAAAAGTTATTAAAAGTCTCAATTGAATACACCCCCTTAATGTATTCTTATAATGAATAATTATTAATCATTTATTATCAACATTTATGTAAACTCATACATCTCATAAGTATTTAATAGTACTATTACACATAGACTAACTTATAAAATGGGAAAAATAGCACTCACGGTACCAAACCTTTGATTTTTATGCAAACTTCATCACAGTATCAAACCTTTCAGAAATTTACATTTGAAGTCAAAATGAATGAAAATCGTTAGTTTGATAATTAATTGACCAGAGAATTGGCATTGACCATAACTTTGACTAATTTAAAAACGATAAAATTATAACTTTACATTTTTCAATAAAAAAAAACAGTTATAATATAATATATTGATAATTAAATAAAAAAAATACAACACAAAAATTACCCCCACACATCCCATGTTCCCTACCCTTATCTCAAAACCACTAACAGTAGCGCCAGTGTCATTGCCACGGTGTCTTCCACGACCACTCCCTACCATTGGGATTTACTACTCACCTCTGACAAATGCTTTGTGGGAAACAAGGTCAAAACACCAAAATCGTCGACGACCTAGTCGACATGAGCAATCACCTCCATAATATTCATTCCCACCCCATTTTCAATCGATTCAAGTGACATTGTGCAAAGCCATAAATGACAACAATTTGATACAACTCACAACTACTTTCATCACAATTGTTGCCAGGCAGCATGGTCTGATCGATTCTCGCTTCTTACTCTCTCTTTTCCCTTTTTTCATTGATTTATTCTCGGGATTTCTACTTATTGTTCGGTAGATTTAACATTGTTCATCTATGCAAAAAAATTCATGGGTTTTAAAGCTGATCTAGTCCACCTAATCATAAAACAAAGAAACCCAAACGCCCCAATTATTGAAGGTTAATGTTAGTGGCGATTCTAGAAGATATGATGCTTGATGGGCTGGGTTTCGGTGGTGTCGATGGTTTTGGTGGCGGGTGAGCAAATCTTAACATTTTTCGGCGGTGGAGTGATGGTGGAAAGAGCCGTGGCGTCGACGTAGGATGGATGGCGATGGCATCGACGCTGCTGTTAGTATTTTGGGATAATCATGGAGAAGAAAGGGGATGGATAGGGTATTTTTGTGTCAACTTTAATTAAGATAAAAATGTAGTGAATGTTTGTAAAATATTGTGAAAGTGATTTTTTTCCTAATAAAATGGTTGTATATAAATTTTAATACACTGAAAAATATATAAAGCAAGTAAATTATTTCTAATGTATGTAAATTATGTAAATGGAGATTGAATTATGAATTTTTTAGCATTGTGAAAATAAAGAACTTTGATGTGAGCAAGATTTTCACTCTTCGTTTTTGCACTAATTGACAATTATTTTTCAAGAGACAATTACTTTCTGTGATGTTGGACTGTACTACACGTACAGCCATTGGGTTACCGAATTGGTTACACTGTGCTGATGTGACACTATTTTGAAAAATATTTGCAATCATTCCAAGGCTTACCGAATATCTGCTATAATATGCAATTCGTCCAAGGAATATACAAATATCTACTAAAAATATTGATTTCAGCTGGCCATATGCTAAAAATATTTATTGAAGGTGCATAAAAATATCTGTTAAAAATATGTGCAATCCTTCCAAGGATGTGCTCCAAAAGTATTTCAACACGGGTTTATCGAATATCTGCTAAAAATATCTACAATCCTTCCAAAGTATACCAAGTTTCGGAGTAGCCTCTCTCACGTAATTGATCAAACTCTTACTAAAATTGAGCTATTTACTTGATTGCAACTGGCATGTGCATTCGCAACAAATTGATAGAAGTAAATATCCAATATGCAACAATCTTGTTGAAATAGATTGGAAAATTTGGAACCCCTTATCGTATCTAGTATACAACCTTGTTTATAATCTGCAAAAATAAACTAATTGATAAAAGAAGCTCTTTGTAAGGGATAACACCTACTCCCCCATGTTGAGTAAGGGGGGAGAAGCACTGCAAGTAAGGGAAGGAAGGGTAGAGTTGATGGATGGCCTACCAAACAAAGAAAACGGAAGGAGCAAGTGATTTAGTTTACTGAAACAAAGATCTGCTTTTTAACCCTTGAATGTACGTTTTGTCTATATCACTACGGGTGCATCATTCCCCTTTTGGTAGCCCTGTTCCCGTCCTTCCTTCGCTTCAATGAAGCCAGAGAATGTTTGCCTTTTGATTGAATTTTCGAACGAAGTGGTTGGCCGACGAATGTGTAGAGCCTAATAGCTCACTCAAGTGTGAGTGGTTGGCGAATCCTATTGTAGTTCTTCAGCTAACCTTGAATCATATGACGGGATTTCAACTACAGATATATGTATGTCAACATCTCTTCGCTAGGAAGAAGGAAAGTCTTTAAACCAGGATTTCACTTCTCCGACATCTTATTGAGGGTGCAAAAAAGTATTGGATCGAGATACAAATCTTAATCTAGCTACAAGGATGAGGCTTTATTTAAAAATATGAAAAGCCCAATTGTAAAAACTAAAAACGATAATAGAAATTACGAGTTTTAGAATCTAATTTGAAAAAAAAAAGATTTTTTTTTCCGCCCTCCCTCACGTGACTAAGCGCTGGTTGACCACTTATCGACCAAGAATAAGAAGTGGTGCGTTTCATGATACCCGGGAAATTTTGATGCGGGAGCTCTACTCACTGGGATGACCAAAGGAGGTCCATTCTAAGGAGGAAGGGGTTCTCTTCCGAAATAGTTACAGTATCCGATGATGCTAGCGCAATCAAAAGAATGGGTGAAGTGGGAATTGATTTGTTTAAGTTTTCGAAGTCAGTTCGCCTAGTTTTAGGTTTTAGTTGGTCACGACTACTATCAAAAAGTTCCAATGAAGATGAACATTTCACATGGAGGAGTGTGCATCTTTATGTTGGGTGTTCTTCTGTCGTGCGACCTAACAGCTTATGTGCGACTTGTGGCACCCTTTTCTTTCTTTCGGAGCCGTTTTGGAGGGGCATACTAAACCCACTACGTACCACACCACCGGGCAGATCGCCTGAATACCAAGTCTTTCTCTGTTGTCAATTCGACGTCGTCATCACCTGCAATAGTTGGCCAAAAACTTGACTTTACTAAACAAGGGAGAAAAGCCCTTTCTATCTTATTAGTCAAGTGCGCTAGCTGCAATCAAACTAAAGCGCTAACATCAAAGTGCTTCAAAAGGCCCCAGCTACCTTATTAGTGACAGCACAGCTACGTGCTGGCACTCAATTAGTAGCGCTGGCACGTCACTCGGCTCACTTCGGTTGCAAAGACTGAATTCTTGTATAACATTATCGTAAAATCATTAAAGTTAGATTACTTATACTGCTAGTAATCTAGCCATCCTCATTTAAAAGATCGATCAAATTTTTTGCTTAAATATCATAAAAGCACAAAGGTATAACTTCAATGCGCATACAACAAAATGTACACAAAGTTATATTTATGTAATAATATCTTACTTTCACATGTATTTGCAATTATATGAATAATTTACCCAGAAGATGTAGTTTTTATCCATTTGTAAAGAGTCTCAACCTTCACAGGATTTACTTCTCAATAATGATCATATACATTGATATATGATACCTTTCTTTCTCTTTGTTGGGTCTGTGAAGGAAGAACAAAATAAACGTGCTTTTTCTCTTTGGATAATACCCTCGTCCTTTCAGTGAATTACCTCTTCAATCCGTACACTGTCGCCTATATATTGCAAGTACCAACAATCAGAAATCTAAAATTCGTTTCATTTAGTTGTAATGACATGAAGCTAAACTTCAAATTGTTTTTAACATACCTTGAGTGAATTAATTTGCATCCACCTTATGATTCTCAAGCGTTACAAGATCAGCGATACCTTTTTCTACGTCCAGATGTTCTTCCTCAACTATTGTTTCTTTTCCAACACCCTCTTTGATCATTTTTTTTCATTTTCTTACTCATCCATTTCATTCTTAGAGCCAACCTCAGCTTTATTTCCTTATCCATTCTTTCCTCTGACCTTATCTTCTAACTCTGGGTCATTCTGAGACTATTCTACATTTCTTTCATCCGTAGGCACATCTGTCACATCATCAAATCCAGCCTCATTTTCCAACCTAACCTTCGGTTCATGTTCTGGTACATAAGCTATGCTACTTGGGGCACCATCAAATGCACTAGTCGCTGAATGGAATCGACCTACCACAGCCAGTTCAACCAACCTATCAACCTTTTTCTCCATCCAATCAAGTTGAGTTCATATGACTGCTTGTAGCCTTCCCTCAAGTTTTTCCATTTTCGTTCTCAATAAATTCACCATGTTGATCTCATGAGATACTGTGGTGGTTGAGATGCTCTATAAGAGTGTTAATGGAATGCATGATGTGGCTCGACATCATGCTCAGCCTCCTCTCCTTCAGAATTTTGTGAAGCAGTCTCATCTTCTTCCACGATCAATTTCTACTCTTTCCAGTAAACCTCCTTAAGTTCGACTTTAGTGGGAATAAATGTAGAACTAACCTCCAGCTGTAAATATCAAATCATTAATCATTCGCTAAGCTAATTCCACAATTTGTTCCCATTAAACTTTAAAAAAGACAATTTTACCTCTTTCGATTTCAACACATTATCAATGTGGCAGACGCTAACCTCTTTGACATTTTCCAATCGACTATTCTTAGAATTACATTTGGATATTTCGTAGTGAACGTCATTCTTAAAGTCGAAATTGCTTCGAATGCCCAAATCTGTTGCAAAACAAACGTTATTAACTCACAATACAAATTTATATATAAAAAAATAATACAAGTCAAGTGTATTGTTTGTTCATACCATTATGGCGAGGGAAAAGTCATGCAACGAATACAGACAACATGACTCTCTTCCGACATCTGAACTTTTCAATTTATCTCCCATTTCGCGTTTAAATATATTGATCGTGTATTCAAATGAAAACTTTCATCATGGATACGTCTCGAACTTGTTTAGACATCCACCAAGTCCAGCTACCATAAATCGATATAGATATTTTCCTTTGTGGCCCGCAGAACGTATGCCAAGATTACGATCAATCCCAACTTATATATGTTGATCTTTATTTTCCTGCAACTTACAAATGTATTGTAAGTATCTCCATTCGAAATCTTCCCCCCCACTTTTCTTAAAAACCTCTTTCATGATCCAACACTCCGTCCCAAGGTCTTATCTACGTTGTTATCATCACCCGCATTTAAGTTCGTTACTAAAACAAATTCTTTCAACCCAAGTCTTGCCCATTTCTCTCCTATCTTAAACCATACTTTTTTCTTTTTGTTGGTCTTCATTTTTCGCAATAATAATTGATGCACAACCTGTGAAGCCAACCTTATGTCCTTCAACCTGAGGAGAGATCCGAAGCAACCCTCGCTAAACTTATTTTTGTAATTTGTATCTAGCTTCTCACAAACATCTTGCACTATTTGCAAATCTACATCTCGTTGTAATTGTAGCATCAAAATCTTCTCATAGCACTGCGAATTATAAAACATATACAAATATTAGAACAATTGATGGTAGTAAAGCACATAATAAAAAATCTAAAAACTAGAAATATTAAAACAAGGTATATGTTACCTAATTCTTCAAATCTCATTGTTTTCCCTGAATGTGTTTTGGAAAAATGATGATTAACATTTTAATTAATGAGGTTGGTATTGACTAAGCAAATTATCTTGCCCAATTTTTCTACGGGTGTGTCCTCAACTCAAATTTTAATAGTTTTCTTAATGTTTATAAATTCTCATGGATTTTATGGAATTCAACAGTAACGAATTTCAAAAGATTTGAATAAATTTCTATTTTGTAGGTTTTAATAGATTTTCATAGATTTTATAGATTCTCATGGATTTGTAGACTTCTCTATTATAATTTTATTTTTTTACTTCCTCAATTGCTCGAAAACAAATCGTTAACCTAACTCTGTATAAAATAAAATAAAATTTCACCCTAATATTTCATGTTTATTTTTCTTAGTGAACAAAATCATGTTGGGATGTGCAACTTTCTAATTTATATTACGCAATTGAAATATGCAGTTTTTCTTTTCACCTCACTCTAATTAAATACCTGATATGTGTTCCTTCAAATATACAAATAACTTAAGAGAAGAACAAGACCATAGGTCCATTGAAATTGGAGAGAATGATGCCCGCATTTAACCACCGGCATTACACAACAATTGATTCCTTCAATGAGAGTTAAGTAGTGGCGAATCCAGGTCCGGAGGTCAGCTAGGACGGACGTCAAGTGTTGACTGCCGCCTCACGATCCATTAGTAAAGAGAACCACACAATCGTCGCGGTGGTGGCTTTGCCCCTTGGAGAAGCCGTTGCGTCCGGTCGTATGCAGCAGTGCGTCAGCCCCTACTGCGTGCCGCACAAACCAGCATCGATCACCGGGGTCGGAGTCTCTTTTCTTCTACATGTTCTTACTGATGCTAGAATAGGGCGTTGGTGAAGCATCGAGTGGAGAAGGTAGAGAAAGAGACGAAAATAAATTTATTATGCTTTTGGAATGAAATTCTTATAATTAATATTTAATACATAAATATGTTATCCGATTTTTGAAAAATGAAATTTACTATCTGATTATAGAATACAAGTTTTTAAAAGTAGGGTGTAATTTAATTTCCAATTTTTCAAAAAGCAACTACCTAATAGGAGGCCCAAAATTAAAAAAAGAAAAAACAACATGTCTTCTCTTGTGATTCTTAATTCAAAATTAGGCCAATTTTTTTTAAAAAACAACACCCCAATAGGAGGGCCAAAATTTAAAAAAAAAAAAAAAAAAAAAGAGAAGAGAAGAAAAGAAAAAAATAATCTATCTTCTTCTTCTTCCTAAACTAGCCACCTCCATGGTTTTGACTTCTGATTTGGCTACTTCTCTACAACTACAAAAACTTCTCCCTCGGCGCCCGACGGTAAGTCCAGCTACTGGTGAATCCAGCATGCACAGCCACTCTCCCTCGCCAGGTGCTGGATCCGCACCTAGAGTTAAGAGACCATCAATACGTCAAACACCACTTCAAATGTTGATTGTCCACGTACAGACTTTAAAACCCACTTATAGCTTATTACTCTAATATCTACTTAATCATTATCCACATTACTCAACCTATTCTTACAAATATGTAGTTAATAAATCATAGAACCAGATGATCAAATCGTTCTCAGCTATTTGTTAAACATTAAATAATATAATATAGAAAAATATATAATCAACTTCACCAATTAACAAAATTCAAACCTATATAATAGGAGTAATATAATCAACCCAATTGAAAAGAAAAAAAAAACCCCCAATTTCAGTAGCTAATTAATCACACCCAATATTCAACAAAAAATAGTGTAAAAACTTCCACAAATCATCAACTGATAAATTAGCATACATATACAAATAACTTGTTCATGACAGCGAAATGCTAGAGAGAGACGACAACCCTATTCACGACAAGGAAAGTGAGAAATGGAGAGGCAAAAAAATTATTGCAAAGAACGGTGTGAGAATCTGTGAAATTTTGAAGGAGAATGAGAAATATCTTTAGACTTGAAGGAGAAGAGTTGAAATGTCGAAGGAGGTGAATTTGAAGGAGAAGAGGTTTGAGGAAGTTTTCACGTGTGAATGAATGAAAAGAATATCCCCAATTCCTTCTTCAATCTCATTTTACAAGATAAGGGTACAAGGGTCTTTAGATAGTTTTAAATAATCAAAATTTCTTTTATTTTGACAATTCTGTTCAAAGGTCCTTTGGACAAATTTCTTATGAGTGGTGACCAGCTTAACTCATTTTCCTAAGATTATAACCAAATATTTGAATATTTAAAAAAAAACGAAAAAAATAATAATTTTAGATTGAAATAGTTGTTATGTTAGAAACTCAAAGACAGGACCGGTCCTACGATTGTCGAGGCCCGAGGTGAAGTTCATAAATTAGACCCTCGAAAATTAACATAAATACAAAATTCAACGGTGTATTATGCAACATATTGCTAACTTAAAACTTAAAATTAAAACAATGAACAAATATATTATACAGAAGATCTATATATATAATGCTCAATGATTAACCTAAAAGACAATTACAAAATATCTATCATCTCACAATTAGAGTTTTCAATATAATTACTATGCGTGTCTGCGCAATTGTTCATACTATAACCAATCATATAAGTCGATCGGGCTGCAATTATATAAGCCGACAAGACTTCAAACATTTCCAATATATTCAATACAAGTTAGGGCAAATCATTGCTTATTTGAGAAGTAAAATTTTGACGAAAATTATGGAATCACACCCTTGAAAATTCCACAGTCACAACTCACAAGCCTGAAATAAAAATTTAAGATTAAACACCAACATAAATATACAATTCTATTCACTGTTCTAAAAAAGGTGGACATTGGCAGCGCCTAGGCGTTGCCAATGCACGATGTGCGATGGAAACACCAAGCCACTTGCCTTATTTAACGGTCAACTACTGTTGTTGACCGCTAATGCGCGTCTAGGCACGCATAATTATTTTTTTTTTTTTAAAATTATTATTATTATTATTAAATATTAATTTCTTTACTTCGATAGTTCTAAATTTAAAATAGTCGCTTGAAACCTTAAACAAAGGAAATCTTCTAAAAATTCCTATTTATTTAATGTTTAATATTTACATTTGGAACTTACATTTTCATTGAAAACATTGGGAAAATGTATAAATTTCCTATAAATTTGTTTTAGATGTATGGCAAGTATTATTTTTAATTATTGAACCGTTTTATGATTTATTGAAAATTAAAATAATATTAAAAAAGAAAACACATTTTTACGCGTATGCCTCATCTAAGCTCGCCAAATCTATAGCTTGGCCTCCACGCATCGCCACACATTACGCATTTTAAAACACTGATTCTATTGTAATAATCTATTCATCATAAATTTAGAATCCTATTGCAAATTGCAATTTCATCATAAGTCCTACGAAATCAGATAGACAACGAAACGATTCTCAATGCGGAAAGAGTTGTTTACATTTGAAGATTCGCTAACAAATAATACAAAATCAACTACTTATAGGCAAAAATCTTTTAGATTTATTTCTATCAATAATTCCCTAAAATTTTTCTCCTTTATATTACTAATTACTTCATGGAATATACCTAATTGTTTCGTGTATGATTATCGATTACGATTCTAATTGCAGAAACTACAGGCTATAGCTACTTTTTATAATAAATATAAAAAGTAAGAGAAAGGATAAGGCATAAAGCTAGCTCGAGATGGAGAGATGACCTGAAGTGGTGTTGCATGGAAACTAAAGAAGAAAGTGCTTCTTAGGCGTGCCCATTCACTCTTGGAGCTTGCCAGCTTGGAGGTGGCAAGTCTCGTGATTGGCGAGTGGTGACTCAAGGCTCGAGCGAGTGGTTAGGGTTGAAAAAGGATATAAGGAAAGAGTGAAGGGAATGGATTAACGAAAGAAGAAGATAATAAGCCGCCTAAGGAAATTAGGTCATCGCTGGTCGCTGTTCATTGGAGTTGGAGCTGCTTGAGGCCAGAGGAGTGGAAGAGCAGTCACACTGTCGTAGGGAAATCAGAAGGGAAATGAGTATGGAGAATAGATTTTCCTTTTTTATTTTACTTCATTTAATGAAAAAAGCTGGGCAAAAAATAAGCCCCCTCTGGTTTTGGGCCTAAGACGCAGGCCTCATTCGCCTCGCCACAGGGCTAGCTCAGTTAGGAGAGAATCCAATAACTTTTGGAAGCTACTTTTAGCTTCTAATTTTTTAATAATTGAACAAGACAATTTAGCACAACGCAGCCTTTTTTTAAGGCCAACCAACCCACGAATCGAGCCAAATTGGTTTTGACCCCGTTTTATAATAGAATGAATATTGGTGCTTTTGACAATTTGACTCATTTTGACACCACTAATTGAACTAGAGTGATTTATTATAATCAAACTATCTCACCCCTATGTAGCCTCGCTATAACTGTTAGTGTTTTTGTCATACAATGTCTTATCTTAATGATGACAAATATCGTTTGAAGATAGCGATTCATGATCGTGTTTAAGCCTTCCATTTTGGTGGATCTTATTGAGAGTTTTTCCTTGTTCTTCATCAACTTTTCACAAAATCTTGTTCACGTGTTTCATCGCTGTTAATCTCCATCTCTACCAAAGAAGGAGCGAATTGGGTTTAGGATATAGTGTCAATAGATCAGTCAATGTCATCATGTTTTCAAAATTGTTGGATTTTTGTTTTAGTGTTACATTTTCGGATGCATTGTGCTAAAAATATTTGATAATTATATGGGCTGCAACAGTTGTGATAATATAATCATATCTATCACCATATATCTTTAGAGCATTTTTAAGAGGCTCTATTTTTAAGAGCATGTTCTATCATTTGAAGAGTGTCTATAAATTTAAAGAGTGAAAATTTTAAAGTGCTTCAATAAGCTCTTTATATTTGATACTTAATTTTATTACTCCCCAAAAAACATTTATTAATTTTCTCAGGATTTTATTTTAACTAGCTTTCTCTAAATTATTTTATTATTTTTCTATATTAAAAATTGAAACACTTCAAATGCATTTAATTATAAAGAGCGTGTTTAACCCACTCTCTAAATTATAACTTGTTAATTCAAAAACTCTCTTGGGACATGATTTTAAGAGTTGACTCTTTAAAATAGAGATCATTTCAAGTTTGAAGAGTCTCTTAAAGACGCTCTCACCTTAAAAGGTTGATATAATTGTGAATTATTCTAGATGCTATATTACAATTTTTTTCAACAAGTTTTCTTAAGTCACTACATATATAGAGAGTTGATAAAATAGAACAAAATAAAGAACAAAATCTATTTTCATCATGTTATTCAAACACGCTTGTGAGAAAGGTCAAATCCTACATCTAAGGTCCGGTTAGCGAGATCTTTGAAAATTCTAGAGTTGTTTATTAAATTAAGAAGTTTGCTTTTGAATCTATTTGGATAATTTTATGGAAATGCTATGTTCGGATAGAACTGCCTTTAGAGAAAGTTGACCTAAATAATTTTCTCAAGATATTCTTTTACAAAAAGAAATAATCTTGCAAACAAGCCCTTAGTATCTTCTAACGGGCGGGCTCTCTACCTAATTTATATATCAAATCAAATCGAGTTGTTTACATCACATGAGTGTAATCAATTGGAAAATTAAATAAGAGATTGAATTAAAGTAATTAATTCTAGTCTACTCGACTATTTTACTCCTATAAGGTTCTTTGAGCTATTGTTGTTGATTGTAATGTATTGTCCTAATCAATAGTAGTATTCTTCTTGTTCAAAGTCTTTTTAAAACTCCGTCATTGTTGGTCTCGTATATATGGTTCTAGTTCTGTTCCTGATTTTTCTTTTTATGCAGTCTTCATGTTCATTTAAGTCATGGAATGTTAGACATTCGGTTCAATAAAGGCAGCATGCATTAAAAATTGAAGTAACTGAAAAGAATGAAGAATGAGGTTGTAGAAAAAAAGAGAGACAATATTAGAGTATTAGACCTTACATTAGTTGTTTAAATAAAGCAGTGGCTAGGTTTATATCCCCAAATTCATTGATTCAAGGATTTTGATGGAAGAAGAGTTTAAACGGTGCAAGTGAATTTAGGGTTCCACTAGTTTCCAAGTATAAAAGTCGGAATAGTTTATCAAATATTTCTAATATGACATGAGAATCTTGAATGAACTGTTGATATTTAGTTTTAATGATGTTAAGAATCGATAATCACAATCCAATAAATTCATAAAATGAATTCATACCTGCGGAAGCCATTATTGATATGAATAGTAGTTGTAATAGCAGTCAAGATCTTCCCCTCCTTGCTCCTCACAAAAGTATTAGCTATCAATGGGGCAAGCCAATAAAACATATGGAGAGGAGAGGGGACCTAGCCTTTATATAAGAAATAATTGAGCCGTCTCATTACGACTAGAATTCTAATTAGGGTTTATTTTCGGTCCACATATTTTAAATTACCACATCAAATTAATTACAACCCGTAAGGTGTAAAAAGCCCAATTGATCAATTAAAATACTGCTGCATGGTGATCGGTCTTGAGATGGAATCAACAACTTTCAAGCCAGAGATGAAATTTCTTAACCAAACGGCTTGGATTGTAGCCATGTCACAAATTCAACTTGCATAGTAGAAGATGCCACTAAAGTCTGTTTAGCACTTTTCCAAGAAATGGCACCACCAGCTAATGTAAAAATATAACCTGAGGTTGATTTCAAATCATCTTGACATCCAGCAAAATCAGAATCTGAATATCCTACCACCTCAAGATGATTTGTACGCTTGAATGTAAGCATATAACTTTCAGTTTTCTTCAAATATCTCATAACTTTCTTAGCTGCTTTCCAATGTTCTTGTCCTGGATTAGACTGAAATCTGCTAAGGACACTTATTGTGTAGGCTATATCCGGTCTAGTGCAAACTTGAGCATACATCAAACTCCCCACAGCACTAGCATATGGGATCATCTTCATAGACTCCCTTTCCAACTCATTCTTTGGACATTGAGTTTTGTTAAACTTATTTCCTTTTATGATAGGTACATCACCAGGTGCACAATTCTGCATATTAAACCTTTCTAGAACACGTCGTATATAAACTTTCTGAGAAAGTCCCAATAAACCACGATTTCTATCACGATGTATTTCAATGCCAAGTACATAAGAAGCTTCTCCAAGATCTTTCATCTCAAAATTAGCAGACAACATTTTCTTTGTCTCATGAAGTAGCCCTGAGTTACTGCTAGCAAGCAGAATGTCATCAACATACAATACAAGGAAAATAAAATTTCTTCCACTAGTTTTAAGATAAATGCATTGATCAATAGTATTTTCGACAAAACCAAGAGATGTCACAACCTCATCAAACTTCAAATATCACTGTCGAGATGCTTGTTTGAGACCATATAAGGATTTGTTTAACTTATACACCAAATTTTCTTTTCCTTTTACAACAAAACCTTCAGGTTGTTTCATATAAATCATTTCAGAAAGATCTCCATTCAAAAATGCTGTCTTAACATCCATTTGATCAAACTCCAAATTATAGTGTGCCACAAGAGCCATGATAATTCGAAAAGAATCTTTCGACGAAACAGGGGAGAATGTTTCAACATAATCAATGCCTTCTCGTTGAGTGAAACATTTTGCATCCAATCTTGCTTTCTTTCATTCAACATTTCCTTTTGAATCTAATTTACTTTTGAAAATTCACTTGTTATCTACAGCCTTAGCATCTGGAAGAAGTTCAACATGATCCCAAACTTTATTCCTTTCCATGGAATTCATTTCATCTTCCATGGCAGTTATCTAATTATCTGCATCACGACTTGTCAATGCTTGGTTATAAGTTACAGGATCAACAATATGCCCAATATTAAAATCGCTCTCCAATAAATATGCAATATAATCACTGGGCAATGCAGATCTTCTTTCCCTTTGTGATCTCCTAACTTGTGGCTCAGGGACCGATTCAATCGTTGTTTGAGGAATTGGAGATTCCTCCTGGTTCCTCGGTTCTTCATTAACAATTTCAATTGGTTGGGAACCAATTCTTTCCTGTATGACAGGAATTGGAACTACAACTTGATTAGGTTCAACAAGAATTTCTCTCAATGTGGAACTCCCACTATCTCCAAAATCGTTCTCCAGAAACTTAGCAGTAATGGACTCCACAATTCTAGTGCCGTGATTTGGACAGTAAAACTTATATCCCTTTGATCTATCCGGATACCCAATAAAGTAGCCAGGAGTTGATTTAGGGTCTAATTTCTTTTCAAATGGATTATAAATCCTAACCTCAGCTTGACATCCCCAAACTTTAAAGTGAGTCATACTTGGCTTACGTCCTGTCCATAATTCAAAAGGTGTCTTTGCAACAGCTTTACTTGAAACTCTGTTCAAAATATACAAAGCTGTTTTCAAGGTTTCACCCTACAAATATTCAGGCAAATTTGTTCTACTCATCATACTTCTAACCATATCTTTTAGAGTTCGATTACGTCTTTCAGAAACACCATTCTGCTCAGGTGTCCCTGGTATGGAGTATTGGGGTACTATTCCACACTCTTGTAAAAATTTTGCAAAATCACCCATATTTTGACCAGACTCGTCATATTTCCCATAGTACTCACCACCTCGGTCTGATCTTACAACTTTGATACTTTTCTCATATTGTTTCTCTACTTCCAATTTGAAAACTTTGAATTTTTCAAGTGCATGTGATTTGTCGTTAATCAAGTAAACATATCCATATCGTGAGAAATCATCAATGAAAGTTATGAAATATTTATTCCCACATATAGTGGAAAGCAAAGGTCCACTAATATCAGTGTGAATTAAATCCAAAATTTCATTACTCCTAGTCGAACCCTTCCTCGTAGACTTAGTTAAATTTTCTCTTATACAATCTATACAGGTGTCAAAATCGGAGAAATCTAAGGAAGGAAATATCTCATCTTTTACTAATCTTTGCATTCTATCCTTAGAAATATGACACAATCGTTTATGCCACAATATAGAGGACGATTCACGAATTAAAGCCCTTTTCTTTAATACATTTGTAATACACGATACATCACCAAAATAAGCCAAAGATAATTTATATAAACCATCACATAAAATGTCATTCCCAATCAAACGAGAATCATTAAATAACTTAACCGTTCCATTACCAAAATTAAATATAAAACCACAAGCATCAAGTTTTGGTATAGAAATTAAATTCCGTCTCATCTGCTGTACATAAACTGTATTTTCCAAAACAAGATAAAAACCAGACTCTAAAGTTAACTTCACTACTCCTATGAATTCAACCTTCACTTGAAATCCATTTGCAACGCTCAAACTTACTTCATTCTCACTTGGCCTCCGTTTGCTTATGTACCCCTAGAGAACTCTTCTTCTTTTCCAACCAAATCTTGAACTTAAAACAATCTTTCTGCCAGTAACCCTTCTTTTTACAGAACTTGTATTGATCATTTTTCTTTGTAACTCTTTTGGGACCACTAAAATTTTTATTCTGTTGACTTCGGTGAGACTTATTACCCTTACGAAACTTAGGTTTATGATTATGAGAAGGCCCCTTATTCTGTGATGGCTGAAAAGCTAATTGCACAGTTTCAACAGTTTCACGGCGCATCCTATACTCTTCTTGGGCACACACTGCTATGAGGTCATTCAAATTCCATTTATTCCGCTGAGCATTGTAAGCAACATTAAGCTGATTAAACTTGCTAGGAAGGTTATTCAAAACATGATAGACCAGGAAAGGCTCCGCAATGGGAATGTCAAGAGCCTTTAATTTAGATGATATATTTATCATTTTCATGACATGCTCCCTAACACCACTTGTACCATCATATTTCATGCTCATAAATTTATCCATCAGATCCCCAGTTTCGGCTTTATCAGACTCAATAATTTTTTCTCCTATAGCATCCATAAAACTTTTGACATTTTCATTATCAGGGATGGCACCTAGAATGGAACCAGATATCGATCGCTTAATGATTTTCAAACAGAGTTTGTTAGCCCTTTCTCACTTTTCATGTTCGGCTACATATTCAACGGTACTCTTATCTGTGGGTTTTTCAAGCTTTTTCTCCATTACAAAATCCAAACCCAAAAAACCAAGTGCTATTTCTACGTCTCGTTTCCATCTCACATAGTTATTCCCAGTCAAAGTTTCAATAGCAGACAATTGATTCGAAAGAGATGAGGCATTATAAACTGTGGAAATATAAAATATCACTCTTAATAGCATCCAAACTTAATGCATGCAATCAAATGGATGATGAAATATCCAACTAATTAATATGGGCTATTAATTAGATAATCCGTAATTTAAATCGAAACATATGAATTTTATTACGGTAAGAGCCTAGGTGCATCATCATAAAGTCACCTTTGGGTCGACAATACAACATGCTATAAGGTACTCTTAAAACACATCATGTAACTAGTTAACAAAATTACACTGGTTTTCGAAACACCAACACCTTTGGGCAGAAGGAAATTGCTAAACCAAAATAAGCTCGTTAACTTTCTCATGCCATTTTCCAAAAATATTACATATAATAACACTTTTGGGCAAAATATTATATGCAATAAATCAAAAGTTTTTGGGCAAAAATATATGTATTTTTATTGTAGAGAAAATCGAATAAATAATAATGAGTATGCCACTTTGGCAGCTACCACCCATTTTTATTTCAAAATATTTCTCTTAGTAAGAAAACAAGAATCGTTGCAAGGCCCATAGAAAAATTCAATCACAAAATAATAATCATGGAACAAATTATAATCATTAATTGATAAACAACAAAATTTATATATATGATTGAGCGACAAAATGGGCAACAAAATTTCAATATTTGAAAAGTGGAATTTAAATAAACAAATAATAACAACTATTGACTTTAACATTTTGACGAAAATTTAAAAGTCGTCAATTATTATTATTATTATCCACATAATTTTTAGCTGGTTAATTTTAAATAAAATTTTTAATTTGGGTCAAAATTGAAATTTTAGAGTCAAAACCCATTCAAAAATTTGCAACATGACCCCTGGTCTAAAATTATTAATAGGCCCTTTTAATTATATAAATTAGATGACATGTCCGCCTTTTATTATTTACAATCTTAACCCCAATCTCTAATTGCAGACAGGGGCCTCTCATCTCATTAATTGCAAGAGAGACCTCCTTCCCCAAAAAACATCACAGCCGACCGAAACAGCCTTAATTCCACCACCCAATTCAGCTTTATCAAACCCTAACAAGAACCACTGTTCGATTTGCACATCATACATATTTGATCCCTTCTTAAACATAATACAGATTCAACATTAATAAGAAAGGAAAAAAATAAATAAATAAAAATATGCAAACATATAACAATGGCTGCTGGCTCCTTTTCTTCTATTCCAAGTTCAATAGATTTCTTCATTTAACAACATCAATTCTCATCCCAATTAATTCATCAAAAGAAAAAGAAAAATGAAATACCGACAACTAATAATAATAATAATAATTAAGAACAGCAGACAGCCAACCATGATGGTAATTGATTTGGGTTTTGACATTACCATCAATTGGCAATTGACATGTTGAAACCTGGTTTTCTCAATTAATTTCCTTCAATCAGCGGTTTGAGAAATAGAGAGGTGAGAGAGGTAGTGTTTTGCACATTGGGTTTCCTGACTTAGTTCTGGAAACAGTGGGATTTTGGATTTCTGTAGATTTGGGTTTTGATGGCTTACGTTTTTGCCTTCTTTACTGAATTATAAATATATGCATACACGAAGTTATATGCACAGAAACATGAAAACAATAAAGCAATAGCAACCTTTTTTTTTTTTTTTTTTTTTTTTCTGTTCACAGCATTCAAAACAAATATATATGCACAGACTTTTTACGTGATATAAGAAAAAAAAATGAATTTCATGAAGGATTTCGATTTTAACATGAAGGCTCTGATACCAATTGTTGATATTTAGTTTTAATCATGTTAAGAATCGATAATCACAATTCAATAAATTAATAAAATGAATTCATACCTGCGAAAGCCATTATTGATATGAATAGTAGTTGTAATAGCAGTCAAGATCTTCCCCTACTTGCTCCTCACAAAAGTATTAGCTATCAATGGGGCAAGCCAATAAAACATATGGAGAGGAGAGGGAACATAGCCTTTATATAGGAAATAATTGAGCCGTCCCATTACGACTAGAATTTTAATTAGAGTTTATTTTCGGCCCACATATTTTAAATTACCACATCAAATTAATTACAACCCGTAAAGTGTAAAAGACCCAATTGATTAATTAATAAATTTGGCCCAAACACAAATATCATTATGAGCTATATACCTAACCCGTAAAATTTTGCAATCGAATGTGAAGCCCACATATGAAATTATTAATTATTCCAACACGAACAACTATTCATAAATGTCAATTCATTTTCCAAGGTAGAAAGTGCAACAATTCTCGACAAAACATGTGATTTGATTTGATACAAAGCAAAGAATTTTATCACACTCGCGAATTCTCTCTCGAAGGAGAGAAAGTGCCTACCTGACTATTTTACTCCTGCATGGCATTACTGTAATTGTAGATCTTTTGTGCTTATCTTGTACATGTATAGTTGAGTGCTAATCAAGTGCTAAAAGAAAAAGTAAAAAAAAAAAAAAAATAGCAGAAGTTGAACAAGAAAAATTCAGACAAAACAAATATTCAGGTATCCCTTCAACTTGTACGAGGATTCACAGTGTGACACGGGGAAATGCCTCCAAAATCTGCCCTCAATTGGGATCGGGGGAGCGCCAATAGATCCACAGCTCGCAAACCCACTCCTGGTGCCTCTCGCGAACCAAATTCCACAACACCCTACAATTCTCGGCCTCCCACCACCTCCGCAGCCGCCGTCACTCCGACGCCGCCCACCAACAGTCCTAGCTCCGTAGAAAGAGCTAAAGCCCGAACAACTAATTCGGCAGCTACTAGAAATGACTCGCAAAATCCTTTACATGAAACCTTTGTTTCTCAGCCTCAACAATTAAATTCAGAAAAAACCCTAATTAGGTGTGCTGGATTGATGGAATCTGATGTAGACGGTAAAAAAGACAGTATCAATGCTGACGCAGGAAAATCTATTGAAGCTGTTGGGCTTGAAAAACCCAGTCATGCAGAAGCTGAAACCACGGTGGAGTGTCGAGATGGTTTTCCATCTGATTCAGTTGTACCTGGTGCTTTGGTATTGAACTCCCCCATGCAGGAAAATTTTTCGGTTGAGTCCAAAGCTAGGTCCGATAATGGGGTGACTGGAGGTACGGCAGGTCCTGGAAATGGGAAGATGAAGATAGTGAAGAAGACAGTGAGGGTTGTGAAGAAAATTATTAAGAGGAGGGTTCCCAAGAGGGTTTTGATTGAGAGTTCAGAAAACCAGGGATCAGTGAAGAAAGAGGAGAATGTCTTGAATTTGAGTGAGGTAACGGAAAAGTCAAATATGAAGAATTATAATCTTGTGAATGACATGATGGAAAATGAAGCAATAGACCAATCTAATCTTGTTAATGAGGTGAAGGAAAAATCAAACTCTACTAATGCAGTTACAGAAAAATTTAACATTGAAACAGGTACACGTGTTACAGTACCTATGGAGGTTGGAAAGGGTAATGATCTAAGTGGCATTGATTCTACGGAAACTGACCAGTTGAAGATAAATGATGTCATTGTAGCCAAACTAGACAGAAGAGACTCGAATGCAACCATTTCTGATCTGATGGAAGCCAAAAATGTTGGTTCTGCTGCTGAAGTTACCCTGGAAAGTGAAACAACAAAGGGGGTGGAGGGTACTGTAGCTAAGGAATTATCAAAAGATTTACTCTTGGAAATTCAAAATGCGGGTACAAATGAAAAGGAGAATGTGGAGTTGGTTGAGGATCAAAATATGGATCCAGTGCGTGAACTTGGAAGTATGACTTTCGAGGTGGAACAATATGCAAGTCTAGTGGGAGAAACTGGAAGTGGGAATGGCAATGGTGAAGAGGGAGGAAAGGAAATGTTGGAGGATAATAGGGCTGGGTTGAATGAGGGATTTTTGTTGAGTGGCGAATTGGAAGCATTGGAGCGGAAAAAGAGGCGCCAAACAGAAATTTTTGTTGGTGGGTTGGACAAGGAAACAAAGGAGGATGATATCAAGAAAGTGTTTGAAGAGGCAGGGGAAATTGTGGAAGTGAGGCTGACAATGAACAAGAAGACGGGAAAGAATAAAGGGTTTGCCTTTGTGCAGTTTGCTACAGCAGCTGATGCTAAGAACGCATTGACCAACTACTCCAAAGTTGAGGTAACTTTTTCTACTCTGGTTGCCCTATTAAAGTGAATTTAAATAGTGCCTTTCCAGTTGTATACTTTTGATGTCTTGCTAGTTTGATATGCAATTCGTGGCCTATATATTAAGTAAGTTGATGTATTAATGTGATTTTTAACTCTCATCGGTGAAGACCAAATTACAAAACACGGTTCAAAGTCGCAGTAGGTTGCAGCTATGTCAAACTATGATAATTCTGGTCTATTATTCTTTACTTCATTCTAGTGGATCACTTTGTTGTTGTGGGTTGGAGCTTCTTTAGGTTGACAAGTCATTCTACAAGTATCTGAGTTGTTCATCTTTTAATTAATTTTAGTGTCACCTTCACATGTTAGCATGTATCGGCATTTCTAGTTTTATTCATTCTAGTATGTAGGAAGTCCATTTAGACTAATTATGAGACAATTTTGGGCGAAAGCACTAATAACTATAAAATTGATATTTGATAATTTTCATTGTAAACTTCAGCGATAATTAATCAGTTAAAAAAGTAGTTGCATATAAAAAGGAATTTTTAATGGCTTTGTGCTCAATTCTTGTCACAAAACATGAAATCTTTCCTTACAGTATGATTTTTCTTTTACTTGTTTGGATTGAATTGTCTCAAAACAAGCGAAAGAGTAGGAAGAAAGTCTGAACCACCTGGCAGCAATGAGTAGAAGCTTTGGAAACACATATCTATACTTGCATATGTGGATGTGCATGCTGTACATGTATGGTAACCAGATTGAATGCAACTTATTTGCCAATTCAACTTATAATTTACAAATAGTCCATTTATTCTGATGAGTGGAATGGTCCAACATAATTTGTTTGTCAGTTTGGAGAGAAATGCTGGGGTACTATTTGGTTACCTGGTATATAATTGCTATGATGAGTAATATATAACAATCTTTCTTATATTTTCGCAATTAAAATTTTCATTATAGTAAGCTGCTCAATTTGGTTACAAATTATCCTGAATTTTACACACAAAAAAGAAAGATACTGCTGGTATCTCTATTTTCAGAACACAAATCAGGAAGGTAGAATATGACTTCCATAAACTAAAAAAATACTTGTGTTCCTGGTAAATGTATCTTATATGACTAAGCATTCCATAGCATCCTACAGTTCAATGCCATTGACTGTAGTGTTCGTGTTCCACTTTCCCTTGGTTTGAATGTAGATGTTTGATTAATACAACAACAACAACAACTATGCCTTCTTTCCCAAAGTAATTTGGGGCTGGTTGTATGAATCCTTTTTTTGCCACTCCGACCCGTCATCTTAAATTCTTGGCAACCAAAATACACTTTATTAGTTTTTGTATTGAATCACTTATATAAACAAGACTCCAAAAGCTTCTTAAAAATCAACACAATGCATACTCCTCAAGCACCTCTCTTTTCTTTATCTCTCTCTCACTACTGTTCTACGTCATAAGTCTAATATGTTCTGCTGGCTAATTACTGTACTTTTGTATTTCTGTAATTCAAACTTAGATATGTGGGAAGCAGTGTGGAGCAGCCCCTGTTGAGGGCAATGACACAATATTTCTTGGTAATATAAACAAAACATGGAAGATTGATGATGTAAGCATTTGTGTTTTGTACTTATTTTGTCCAACACATTCTTCAGGTGAGTGATGATTCTAAATGGTTTTCTTTGCACAGATTGTGAAACTGCTAGAGAAATCTGGCATTGAGAAAATAGATGGCGTTACCATTAAGGCTGATCCTAATAACATGAAGAACAATCGTGGATTTGCCTTCGTTGAGTTTGAAAGGCCTAAAGATGCTCAAATTGCTTTTCATAAACTCCAAAAGAACGATATTTTTGGAAAAGACCTGAAGATAAAAGTTGAATGGGCACAACCATTAAACGAGCCTGCTGAAGAAGAAATTTTAAAGGTCAGTTTTGTGGAATCACACTGCTGCAATCTGAGTTGCTACATTTAGTATCCACTGAGGGAAATGTTAACTTTATTGATATTGAAAAGATACAATGAGCATAATTCAATAAACTCTAATCCAGATAAATCGAATCAGCAGTAATAGGAGAATAAAAATAATACCATATATTCAACCCTGAATATCAGGAATTATTTACAACAGAGTATACACATATTACAGCTTTTCCTAATTACTTAGCCCCCATTTGGTACTCATTAAATTACATTTCATTACATTCCATTTTTCTCTCTCCTATTTTCAACCACACAATCTTTCCTAAAATAATATTACACGTAAATTGAAATTTTTTCCTTCTTTTTCAACCACTCATTTTTAAAAAAACACTATTTCACCCATTTTTATTTCCAAAAAATGGGGGCCAAATGAGGGCTTAAAGCATGGAAACTTTCAGAAAATTCTGGTGTGCCTTGTTTGGATGCAAATTTCATTAAGAACTTAAATGCTTCACTTATTCTAACATTATGCATCCTCTTTGTATTCACTTGACATAATTTTGGTTTCGTATTATATTTTTCCCTAAGTTAAAGACCAGTGGTTTTAACAGAACTGAATTTTACTTGTTGGCTATGTCTAAACTATTGCGGACACACTTTGCCTCCATTTAGGTGAAAACTGTTTATGCTGAATATCTACCTTCCTTGTGGGATGAAGAGAATGTGAAAGAATACTTCAAAAGATTTGGTAAAATTGAGAATGTTGTCCTTGCAAAAGATCTACCTGCTTCAAGGAGAAAAGATTTTGCATTTATCAACTATTCAAGCCGTGAAGCTGCTCTTACATGCATTGAGACAGTCAATAGAGATAAGGAGAAGGATGATAGCACCAAGGTTAACATTGTTTGAACAGTATGTTGTCAATTTACATTCTAAAATATTTTCTTTAACTTAGATATATATGATCATTTAGGTTAAAATGAGGGTGTCTCTAGCAAATCCTATCATGAGGGGGAGGCAAATGAAACATGTTTCCAACCCCATTGTCAAGAAAATTTCCAAGGAGAAACCAAAGGCATTGAAACGTGAGTACTCACTTCAACTGCCACGATTTTCTGTATCCTCTTACGCTTATTGGGCTATGGTTCCTGATCGCTTTAAAGACAGGGCAGGATTCAAGGGTAGGTAAACTTATATGGCTTGAAGGATAACAGAGAGCACAAAGGATGAGAAGGGCATGGGGATATGTTTCCTAGGACGTAAAAAAAGGATCAATATGTTTAGTGACTTTGTGCAAAGAAAAGATTTGTTCTGATAAAAGCTGAGGGTAGGATAAAATTTGTGCCTCATAACTTAACTGCAAAATGAAAATTAGAAGACATACCAGGGAATTAAACATCATGATAGGTACTTCATGTAAAATTTATCTTCAGATTTGAAAGTAGTATAAAGTTTTAACTTAAGATTTATCTCCTTCCTAGTCTCATCAACTAAAACTATGTCATAAACAAAAGAATATACAAACGGATATCTTAGAACCAGTTCCATTTTTATGCTAGGGAGATCTACTATGGAAGCCATTTACTACTTAGGAGATTGATGGGAAGAGTTAGACTATACTTCATGTCGTAGATTCAATGAAATAAAAGAGAATATATATTTCTTTTCTTACTTTTTCAAATTGTTGTATGGAAGAACTCATTTCACGCATGACACTGCTGTCGAATGCTTCCTTGCAAGCAGTGTTGCTTTTATAATTCATAATCCAGCTTGTATTGCATGAAACTCCAAGATTGGTGATTGCTTGTGTATTAATGAGCAAAAAATAGTGAAAAATGTATGCTGCTAAGGAATGTATTGCTGTTTCAATAATTAATTTGATTTTTTTCCCTCAATTTTTGGAAATTCGTGGTTGTAGCAACTGTAAAGCTGCACGAACCTAGAAACAAGGGGCAAATGGCCAGCAGTGGTCATGGTGGTCCTAAGATTAATGGAAGCTCTTCTACCACTGACGAACTTATGCATATCTTGAGGCAACAAGCATCGAGTAAGCTGATCTCTTCTAGTCCAGGCATAGGTATTTTTTGTAATTCCTTTTTGTTTTTCTTTATCTGCAATTCTGCATTTTGTATTTTTAATCGGTAAATGTAAATATCATTAATAAAAAATGTTTATATACAATTACACCGGGCATACGCGGGCAAAACAGAAACCAATATCACATCCAATTTCTCCGGGCATACCCGGGAAATACAACAAAAGTGAAGTGCATAAAAAGTCAATGACCCAACGCTAAGGACTCGAAATGGATCAAGACATCCGGATACAAAGAGAACATAACTTTGTATACGTGTGTCTTGATCCGTCTCACAATGGAATCCAAGTTGGGTGAAAGGTTTTCAAAAATCTTCCTATTACATGTCAACCAAAGGTAGTTAACAATACTAGCAAGTGCAATTCTCTTAACGTTGCTTCACCATGATACCCCAGGAGCCTCTTTCTTCATCCACTTGAGAGAGCTAGCAAGTGTTGACATATATCTTTTGATGCCAAGCCAATGTCTAATATTTCCTCATACAGCCGAAGTGAAAGGACATTCAAAAAATAAGTGCCGAACTATTTCCTCCAAATGTCCACAAAGTTCGCACTTGCGATCAATAGCCAAGAAATGCAGTTTATCTTTAGTTAGGAGCTTTGATTGGGCCCCTAACCAAATAAAAAAAGAGTGTTTCGGAGTAATGCAAGGCTTCCAAACGTCGGTTGCCCAAGGTTTCTTTGTACCCCTCGGCCTGAAGAAATCATATGCCCTTTTTGTGTTGAAGTTATGGCCTGTTTCCCCAGTGAAAAAACTGTCCAGAATTCCCAGATTGTTTTGAGCAGTCCGAAAACCCAGAAAACTGTCCAGATTTTCCTGTTGCCGGACTGAGATTTCTGCCTGAATCAGCTCAATGTTCTGTTCATTCGGCGGGCTGTGAAAACTGTCCAGAGTCTTATGAAGTCGGTCAGATGTTCCTCCCAGATTCGGCCCCCTGCTTTGAGCATTAGGCAGATCCAAAAATCTGTCCAGATGTTGTCCCCTTTCCTGTGCAACAGCAAGCTTATGAAGCAGTATATTTCTGATTTCCAGCAATTTTTTAAAAAGTGGAGAGTGATCTTTTCTATGATGAACCTCCCAAATGCAAGCCCCTTTAAGATACACTTACTAGTATTGTAAGAGGTGTTGACTTCATAATATTTGCTGTCATCTCCAAAACTTGTTTGTTGAATGTGTTAATTTTATTACATGGAGCTGGTTACGTACTATTATAAGCTCGATGAGCATGTCCATTAATTCATCATAAGATGAGACCTTAATGATGCTAATAGTGTTGAAACCTTGGACTCTGCAATTTCAGCTACCTTTCACTTCTGAAGTTCAGCCTCAGCTAAAATACAGACCACTCCTAAAGTTTGACCTAATTTTTGTCTTTTATAGTTAGTAACGGTTAAATGCAAACCACTCCTAAAGTTTAACCTAATCTTTTATCTTTTATACTTGGTAACTGCCTGGAATGCCTAATGAAGTGTCTAATGCTATATCAAGCTGATCTAATTTGTTTGGAGTTAATTTCTTTGAACACGCACTTCGGAATGAAAGACGTGCAAATCAACGTCCATGCCTTCGACGAGAGTTGCAAAATGTCCTACAAAACTTTTCAAAAAATTGCTTGCTGGTTTTAGTTGGTGGTTACCTAACCACATATTACTATGGATTACCTAACTTCAAGAGGCCAAGAAGAGTTTTATATAAGACAATCCTAGACCATCTTAGGGCCTCACATGCAAAAGATGGTTTCACATCAATGTTGTAGTGTGCTTCTCACTCCTCTATGCTATTTGGAGCCTTTGCTTCACAAACTTGGATTTGCATTATTCTTATCTTCATCTCAGAAGCTGAAATTGGTCTCTTTGCAATTAGTATTCCAAGGCACGCACGAGTCCTTTCATATTTAGTTGCATTTTGGTAATCAAATACCAAGAACGTTATAATTTCAGCTTCTACGAGTTTTAAAAAGTGTAGTTCTCTATATTTTGGTGACGGCTGTTACTTACATGCATAATCTTATAATTTTTTTTTTCCCGAAATCTAGAAACTTGAGCATGCTTCTGCTCTCTCTCTCTCTCTCTCTCTCTATGCCTGTGTGCAACTGTATCTGCACTAGACAAGATTTAAAAGATTTTTCCCCCCCCTATTGTCAAGGTCAAGGTCCGGTTTCAATATTTTTGATATATCAGGCCTCGGCAGTGATCTGGTTCTCTTCCACCTCAATTCAATAAAATATGAAGGCATGGAGTTAGAATAAAGGGAGTATCAGTTTTTTAATGGCTTCAAAATTGCTTTAGCCCCAGTTTGGTTCCCTTTCTTCCAAATTCTAATGTTTGGAATAGTGTTTTTTGGGAGAATGTGTGAGGAAAAGTTTTCGATTTACATATAATATTAATTTATGGAAGATTGTGTGGTTGAATATAAGAGAGAGAGAAGAAAAAATTGAAACAAAAGGGGGCCAACTGGGGGGTTGATGCTAATGTTGTGAACCTTGTCCATACCCAATTGGCTTAATACAATAAGTGCTTATTCTGATTCATTCTTAGGCCTTTTCTAATTTGTATCAATACCAGAATATTTGTACTTGGGTTTCCTTCCTATTCCTATTATAGGTTGAATTTCTTGTGAGGTATCTTATCATCCTCCTATCTTCCTTGTCTGAACAGGCACCACTTTTCCGGAACATCATTTTCCTGCTGCTGGGAGCAGGCAGCCATATTTTCTTGTGGGTTTTTGTGCTTGCTCTCCAATCTCGTCCTGCGTCACTTCTTCCCTTTTTATACATGTAATCTGCTAAACTATATATGCTCTATGCATGGTATATAAAATAAACCTATATCCACTTATGCAGGGACATGATCCCCTTTATTCAGAGTCTAGAGGGTTGCCTCGAGCATGCACTGAAAGCTATTATCCAATTTCGGGCCCAAGGTTTTTATTTTCTTGAGCTACAATGAATCATTTTAGTGTCTGCTAGTGCATTGTTTCTCTGATGATCTTTTCTTATTTTCAAATTCCAGTTCTTTGTCCCATGGTGCTGGATCAGTTGGGATGGCATCTTTTCCCTACCATCATCAACAAATGCCTGATTATGCATCTGGTAAGTGTCTGTAATGTGCACTTTATTTTTGTAAAATCTTCTAAAATTGACATGCAATGTTTTCTCCGTACTCAGCATCAATCCATCGGAGGGAAAATTATCCTAGTCCTTTGGAGGTATGGAACTATGCTGCATAATTCTTTTTTTTCTTTTCTCATCGGGATATGTATCCGGTGTAAATTATTGTAGCTTACTTTACCTTTTCATTTTTAAGTCTTAGAATGTTGGCAGACTTCTCGTACTAGAATGACTTCCCGTACTAGAATGACTTCCCCTCCATGAGGTTTTTACTCTGTAAGGGTTAAGGGATTTTATTGGGGGTTGTGTGGTCATCCAGCTTCGTTAAATTCCTTAGTGAGAACTTTCAACTCTGTATATTTTGTGTTGGCCTTTATCTGAGTTGGGTTTCAGTGACCTGTTTTCTATCTCAAATGATTATCGTTAACTGCGAGCAAAGGAACAAGAGAGCTTATCAGTGACCCTTAAAAGTTTCGGGAGATCTTGTTCTTGTACTGCCCATACAAAATGCATCTCGAAAATCCCCACCTGGCCCTGCACCCCCAAAATGTAAAGAGAAAAAAGAATTTATTGTGTTTCTAGTCCAAAAATACATTTAAGATATATAATCTGTGTAATTCTCACTTGTTTAATGCTATAAAATAAACGGTTTTTCTTCAGGAAGGGCATTCTTATATTTGTTTAGAATTTTTTTTTTTGCAGACAAGGGAACAAGATCTTTACTATGGGAACAATGGCATACATCGTAGATGTAAGTAAAATTGTCGTCTTTAAAGGACTCGGATGATGAATCTTTTGTTCCATTAGCTGGACACTCGAAATATGACTTGCTATCCTATTTATATCTACTTAATAGAATATGTTCACCATTTTGTTTCCTCACCACGTTAGTCAACATCATCTCCATAGCCAATCTGCTCAACACCTAGATTTTTTCTTCTTGTTGCTGCCTGGAATTTGTAATTTAAGCATTCTGGGGAAAAACTCTCCATTCGATCTTGATCAGAAGACATTTGACCCTAAATTTATCTAGTATAAAGCCTAGTAGTTTATTGTTGTTTAAAAAGTTGTTATTACTCCTCAGATTGATGAAAGCATTTAGAGGACGAGTGTTGCTGACAAGGTGTTGCCTGGTTGACCCCGAATTCGACTAGATTTTCTTGTAAATTTCTGCAGAAATGCCCAAAAATTGACAGTTTATTACATGTTCTTGTAAATGTCTGTCCTCAAGTACCCTGATGTTTGTTATACATTTCTAGTCCTTATAAGAGGGTTTTGATGTCTGTTTATACTCTTTCAAGCTGTTAAAATTGTTAATATTTTGATGGTAATGGCTGATAAGTTATTGGATTTTGACATATTTATATTTAAATATGTTGAATTTCATTTTAGAAGTAAGCTGTCCTTGCTTTGATTAAAAAAAATGCCTTTATAACAAAATTAGCCATAATAATTAAATTGAACAATTGTTTCTTAATTGACTAAAAATGCATTCCTAATCTGAATTCTAGAAAATTGTAAAGGGTTATGTCCCCAGTTATAACTACACATCTACGCCTCAATGGATGGTCATGGAGGAGAATTCCAATCGAGAAATGGCACTCATCCATTGGATGCATTTACTCAACCAGCCACTCACAAGGGCTTAATTCAGTACTGTTCTTATTGGATTAGGAAGGACAATCCAAGTGGCTATTAAAATCTGTTTATGAAGATAAATTGCACAGGAAAAAAGAAAATGAGCATAAATTATCTATAGTTCAGCTAATAAGTACTAAACATCTGTTTGTGCAAAACACATAATCGTAGAAAAAACATGGATAACGGTTTCTAACAATGCAGAAACAAACGTAGACACGTTTAGTTAGTATTCATTCCCACTTGATACGCGACCCATTGACGATCACTATATGGCTTAACAATGGCACCATCAGGGATTGGCATGTTAGTGCTGCGCGCAAAAACCACAGTTTTCCTACGAGGTGAGTCCGTGTCAGTAACAGGTTCAGTGGCAACCGAATGCTCAATGGATGTAGAAGGTGAAGATGCCCTGTGAGGTGAGGAATTATGATTCGATGGACCTGTCATATCTGCATTCACATTCTAATCAGAAGTCTTTTGTCTTTTGCAATTTATCTTGCCTTCTGGAGATTAAGACAAAATGAAGTCATTGTAACTTGTGTAAAAGCAAATTAGAATTATGTTACTATAAGTATTAGTAATATGAACCAGACAGATAAGCAAGGGAAAGTCGAGAACTTTCGGCAGATCAAAGAAGTTTCGCCTACATCTTGGATGAAAATGAACACGAAAATCACATCAAACCATAGCTGTAACTTTACCATCTGATGCATAATCCCTTTCTTAAACTGCTCACTAAACCATTTCAAGTACTAGGAAATACAATCATTGTATTCAGTAAACAGTTTTTTCAAACATTAAATTTACCTTTACAATCTTCAAACCATCCTTGAGACAGCACTTTAGTTTTCTCAGTCTAAAAGCTTAGCATTGACCTGGGTGACCTACTTTTCTTAGGTAGAAGGGCATCGGTGCTCTAAACCGAGTTAATGAGATCAGTGAAAACTTTTTGCCTAAATTCAAGACTTCAAGCTTAACTCAAATGCCTTCACTTCACCAGTTGACCAATTCACTGGTGAAAAGTGACAGGCGCTGCCAATCATTTGACAAATTTGAAAGGCGTTCCTTAGTTTTTCTAATTGCTTCGACTTTCTTCACTAATTGACCAACAGGATGATGGCTCCAGAAGGATGTCCTCTTCAGCTTTCGTAGAACCACCATACCTCCTCTTCCTGATCATAGTGTGCAACTCTCATCTTTGGCAGAGATGCCCAAGATTGCAGTGCCTTATTACATTTTGTATATATTCAGCATGTCAAAAGTCTACTAGGAAATTTCAATTGTAAAAATCATCAAAATAAAATAGCGATATAAACATAATGTTTTATTTAGATGCTCATACAGCTTCCCGAACTTATCACTCTTAGTAATTGACTTTATGTGAATCAAACTCCCGCCTTTAATTTTAGCAAATTGGTTACCCAAGGTTGGCCTTGTCAAGAATATCAATATCCATGCACTGGAAGGAAATGCAAAATATTTATTCATGGCGAACATTTCAATGTTCAAAATGTTCTACCTTAAAACTGATGCAGCAAGCAAATAAATATTATTCATCTATGGCCTGTGTTTCCAGTTTGCCCAGTCTAGATCTGCATTCTAATCGACGCTAGGAGCACAATATGGAAGAGTACATTAATAGTACCTGGCTTTTGTTTTTCACCTTCATTTTCCACATCATTTTCATCTTTGAGTACAACGGTGGGCTGCACATTCACTTTAAAATCATGAGCAGCAGTAGATCCCAAGCTGGATGAGACCTCCAAGGCTCCCTTGTCCGGAGGAACTGATTTGTCATTGACCACACCCACAAAAACAATAAAGAAATCTAATTATATATCTTGAATACCAGCTCCGTGTAATATTCTGCTGATGCATCGACATTTATACCATGTGCTTACATAAATGTAAATGCATTTATTAAGAATTACCATAGTTACTGGGGCCAGGCCACGTATAAAGAATCATTTAAAAGAATGGGAAGAGGGAGAATGGACATGAAATAAAAGATATAGAGCAGATATTTTAAGACCAGCTTCTGCAAACAGGACTTGAGATACACAATAAGTATCAGAAAGACCAGGACAAGAATTGACAGAAAGAAGGATGTAACCCGCTGAATTAAGGGAACCACTTAGAAATTAGAGATAATAAAGATATTATTAAAAAGAAAAGAAAATATGAATAATTATAAGCAATACGCATATATCCAAGCTCCCCTTCAACTATGTGAGAGACCCAACATCAATATTATTTTATCCTTCATTTCACTTCTACATATTAATGTAAATAACAGCAATTAACAGCTGAGTTAGAGACCAACTCTTTGGATTCAGGCAAACATGGAATGTTTCTCTATAAACAAAATAAATAATTTTGTAAGAAATTGCATCATATTGTAATAATTTCTGTTTTTTTTTTTTGGGGGGGGGGGGGGGGGGGGGGGATTAATAAAAGTCAAGTTGCAAGGGAGCGAATATAATTCTAGTAGAAGTAAGAATGAAGATGAGAATGGGCAGCTTTCATCAAACAGTATACATACGTATTGTAAAAAATCGTTATTAGTCAAATATCAATCAGATTTAACACCAATATTGAAATTTATAGATGCTATCAATCAGAAAGAAGGTATAAAGCAAAAGTTGCATCTGTCATTCTAATGGAGGAAGCAAAAAGCATACTGAACAAAGAGTGATTTATCTGGAAAGGGTAAACCAATCAATCACTGTCTAACTATAGTTTTGAGATATTATAAGCTTTAATAACCTATCGCAACACCATTGAAGTATTAATGGAGACTTTCTCATCTTCTTAGAAGTACAAGCCAATATTCCTAAATCAAAATGAAGCGTGCTCAAAGAGAAAAAGGGTGTAATGTAAGTACATATATGTCGCAGCAAGAAGCTTTTTTCATCATATACTTGCACACAATGTAGTTGCTCATAATACAATACTAAAGCAAGAAAGGAATAATCGAAGTAGCTGCTTTGAGAGACTGGAACAAACTTCAAACCAAATAAATAATTAGTTTCTTACTTTTAGTAAGAGCATCGTAAGCCACTTCAGCAGCATTCATCTCTGCCTGCTTCTTACTTTTGGCTTCAGTACCTCGGAAAGTGTCACTTCCGATCTCCACAGTTGACACAAATAGAGGCTTGTGAAGGGCACCT
>NW_019236492.1:755906-762445 GCF_002742605.1 Olea europaea var. sylvestris
GGCAAATTCCAACCCTTTCGTTGGCACAATTCTTGCAGCTTGCATTTGTACATTTTCAGGTGAATTCTAGAATTTTCAGGGTTCTGGGTTTAGAAATACAAATTTATTTGGATATATAGCTATAGTTAAATAAGCTGGGCATCTGCAAAAGAAGGGCCACTTTTCCTTTTTCCTTTTTTCATTTTTTCTTTTCTTTTTCTTTTTTTTACACGTTTGAGTGATGTTAAAGAAACAACTATTAATAACAATTTTTTTTTCTGTTAAATATTTAAAATGCTCTTTATTATACATAAAAAATTCACTTTATAAAATGGATAATTTTTTGGAGATGCTCTTAGATAGCGAAGATAATAACAAATATCGTACTTTGAATAATTGGAGAATGAATGATGGTCTACTGCTACCTAAATTGACAATGATGACACGATGATGTGAGCTAATGATAATAGACTTATTATTTTTAATATTTGGATATTTTATTGGGAGAATTTTGTAGTAGAAAATGAATTTGAGAAAAAAAAAGAATTTTTAAAGAATGTGACTCTAACAAGAGTTTAAATGTGTCACATGCACTTCTAATTTCGATGGTGCTCCGTATATTTCGACATATCACATCTAAACGATACGCATGCATGGACACGAATCTTGATACGTGTTGATCTATGGCCCTATATAAGATACAACAAGAAGATTTTCTTGCAATTGCCAAATATATCCAAAGGCTATCAAAGGAGTATTCGCCATAGCATCGTGGTTCTTCCCTAATTTTGTTGTCCAACTACTTAACCTATGATAGAAACTATGACATTTTAAGTGCCACAAAGATGGGTGATACTGCATAGCATTATTCTTTCATAGACGTGGACAAATTTGAGAAATAAGTGGTAAAAATTACAGATTAGCTTTAGGCTTGGAGCCAGTATTGTTGTGCTTTTAAAAATAATTAACTTTAGTTGTTAAGTATTTGGTGAACTTTTATTTTAGAATAGTTGTTTTATATCAACATTTAACATTGAGTAAACAAAAGTGATTTATGGCTGTATTTATATATAATTAATAAAATGTACAATGATTGTAATAATGTCATTTTGTATTATTATCATTGGTAGGAATGTGAAATTCATTTTTGTTTTATAACAATATGAAATATACATTTTTATGACTGTAGTCACGTGGTTATTTAAAAAATAAATAAAAATAAATAAAATCTATTAAATCGTACAATATGTCAACTTATAAAATAGAAAGAAAAAGAATTTAATTTAATTAATGGACTAGAAGTGGCCCATAAAGATCCAGGACCAGTAATGTCCAAGTTTTTAGAATAACCAGACCAAAATGAATAATGTTGGTGATACAAAATGATGTCCATTTTGGACGGTATTGGCTGAGGTGCCTATCATGCCGGGGCCCACTGGCACCTCGGCCAATACCAAGGTGCCAAGTGTCCATTTTGGTTTTGTACCCATAGCAAAGCCGGACCAAAATAGAGGACAGGAACCAGTGCAACCAAGACCGTGTGAGGTATGTATTTTTAGAACAAAAAATGATAACCAAAATCCAATCAAAACTAATGCTTGCACAATCCGAGAAAGAATTTCTTCAATTTCCATTCATTGGGGTACATACTTCGAAAATGAAAATAATAAAAGCCCGAAAACACGATAAGAAAAAATGCCATTGGCTATACTACACCTACTCGATGATTTCATCGTGTACCGCAGTTATTGAAATATTAGAAAATTCACACTGAAATGTAAGAAAACAATAAATGGGGAAAGATTTCAGACAGAGGAGGCTCCATAAATGACTCACTTAGCACTGGCAAGCTCAGTGCGGAGGAGCTTGGCAGCAGCAACCATGTTTTGGAGTGCTGGCTTCACTTCAGCGTACTTGCGAGTCTTAAGACCACAGTCGGGGTTGACCCATAAGATGTTGGTTTCGAGCACAGCAAGCATCTTGTTAATTCTGTCAGCAATTTCTTCAGTTGATGGAATTCTTGGGGAGTGGATATCGTATACACCAGGCCCGATTCCAGCACCATACTTCACTCCCTCACGAAAGACTGAAAGGAGCTTCTCATCAGAACGAGAGTTCTCGATAGTGATAACATCAGCATCCATGTCAATGATAGAGTGGATGATATCGTTGAAATTGGAGTAGCACATGTGGGTGTGGATCTGTTGGTCACGAAAGATGATCTCATTAAAAGCCGACATGGCTCAAATTGTAGGAAATGCAAGTGAAACGACGCAAGGAACTCACCTGGGTGGTGTCCTGGACGCCGACATTGGTGATTCTGAAAGAGTGAACAGCCCAGTCCAAGTAGAAAGCATGCTCAGCCTTCCTAAGGGGCAACCCCTCTCTCAATGCAGCCTCGTCAATTTGAATAACGTTAATGCCTGCCTTCTCAAGATCCTCCACTTCGTCCTTTATGGCCAAAGCAATCTGGTAGCAAGTTTCGAATCTACAAACCAAGAAAATTTCAATTTGAATTTTCTGAATCATGAGAAAGACAGACCGATGTGTTCCATCCAACTTCTCCCCTAATACACGGGTAGTAGACAAAGATCAAGTAGTTCCTATGTACCTTGGTTGGTCATTTCGGACAAAAGACCAGTTGAGAATGGTGACAGGGCCAGTAAGCATTCCCTTCATTGGGCGCTTGGTCATGCTCTGGGCAGCAGTGGACCAGAAGACAGTCATTGGGTTGGGACGACTCACATCACCATAGATGATTGGTGGCTTCACACAGCGAGATCCATAAGATTGCACCCACCCATTAGCAGTGAAGGCGAAACCAGACAATTGCTCTCCAAAGTACTCAACCATGTCGTTCCTCTGAAATGTAGTAATCCAAACAAGTAGAGATATCAGATTATATATGTCGTTCAGATTGGCTCGTAAAGGGTAACCGAAGTAACCGTTATAGAATTGACACGCAGTAAGAGACTTGTGTTTATTATCTTTGTGGACAAGCACCCAGTTTGGCTTACCTCTGGCTCTCCATGAACCAGAACATCAATGTCAAGCTCTTCCTGAAGCTTGACAACTTTGCTGATTTCCTCTTTGATGGCCTTAACATACTCCTCCTCAGAGATCCTGAAAGACAAAATGACTTTTAAGAAATAATGACTTGAAGAACATATCAACTACAAAGTGAAAGCAAAGAGAAACCACTCACTTCTTGGCCTTGTATTCACGGCGAACTCTTCTGAGTTCAATGGTTTGAGGGAATGAACCAATGGTAGTGGTCGGGAGAATTGGAAGGTTCAGCTTCTTTTGTTGAGCATCAAGTCTAGCAGTAACATTGGTAGCGCGTCGGTGGTCAGAACCCTTCAAAGCTGCAGCCTGTGTGATCACAAGTAGTATTGTTCAGTAAGACAGGACATTTTGGCAGCAGAAATGTAAAATTTTAAAGAAAAAACTATGCAGATTTATCACTTACAGCCTTTTGAACAGCTTTGTTGGTGACCCTTGGGGAATTTTTGCGAGATGCCTGAGCAACAGCATTAGCAGAGAAGAATGCCTGAAAGGTAAAGCGTATCAGTCAAGTGCACAGTCACTAACATGTCTCACTTCTGCGAATTTAATATAGACTGAAAGTGTATACCTCATCCTTCTGACCAGCCAGCACCTTGGCCAAAGCATTTACTTCAACAACTTTTTGGGCAGCAAATGCAAGCCATGATTTGATTTCTGTGTCCAGCTTAGGCTCGTTAACCAGATCAACAGCAGTGTGGAGAAGCGAGCATGAGGTGGAGACAACTAACTTGTCTGCATCACAAATCAGAAGGTATATGACTCTCTGTATAAGCAAAATTTTAAAGTAGTGATGCAACTTTGGGCTACGTACCATTTCCCACAATGCCTTCCAGGGACTTCAAGGTAATGAGAGATGCATCCAGATCATTAGCCCAAATGTTCCTTCCGTCAACCACTCCTGCAAACAGGTACTTTCCAGAAGGGAGTCCACCCTTGATCAAATCAAGAGTCTTGGTTCCACGAACCAAGTCAAAACCAAAAGCAGTGACTCCCTTTAGAGCAGTTAGTGTTTTGAAAGCATCAGCAGGGACATCAGAAAAGTAGGTTTCAACCAGGACATTAAGGCCAGAAAGAGATGATTCAAGTTCAGCATAGGCCTTAGTGAATGCTTCTAGTTGGTAAGACTCGAGATCCATCACTAGGGTGGCCTCATCAAACTGAATCCACGAGGCACCAGCTGCCTTCAACTCAGCAATCACTTCCCTATAAGCATAGCATACATTTTAATGTCAACTCAGATAAATAATAAAACTATTAAAAAAACTGGAAAAGAACAACAATTCTTACTTATAGATGGGAAGGATTTTGTCAAGAAGAGAAAGAAGTGGGAAAGTTTTCTCCACGCCCTTGGCAGGTTTAGAGAGTAGCAAGTATGTGACAGGGCCAACAAGTACTGGAACTGTATCTACGCCAAGCTACATGTAGGAAATTTCAAATTGATCAGGTGACAGTAAATAGATTATGGATCTAACCAATTTATATAACAATAACATATGGCGTAATGCAACTTTATGTTGATTGTATGTAAAGTATTGAAGATTCTACAAGCAGCCATATCATTGTTGGCATTTTTCTAAAACATTACGAGGTGGTCAAAGGTTCATGGTGACACTATTACAAATTAAAAAACTTCATACATCTTTCGTTTTCTTATCTAGTCATAAAATTTTAGCGCCACCAAGTTCACAAGACTATATAAGATCAGACGAGACAAGAATGGCAAGTCAAGTAGCATAGCTATATATAATGAGTCTTGCAGACAACATACCGACTTAGCTTCCTTGTATTCAGTCACAGCCTTGTGAGAAGCATAGGAGAATTTCACGTCGGGTCCCAATTCGGGCACAATGAAGTGGCTGAATTAATAAAATAACCCACAAATTTCAGTACTTAAATATCACTGATATGATGTTATTAAAAAAATTGAGAGATTTAACCTATTACTTACTAGTTGGTGTCAAACCACTTGGTCATTTCCATAGCAGGAACGGAGGCATTTCCTCTGGCCATGGAGAAGTAAGTGTCGAACCCAATCTCACCACCATTCCAGTTGTACCTTGCAGGGACAGCACCAAGCATTGCAGTTGTGTCAAGTACCTGATCGTAGAAAGAGAATGTGTTGCTAGGAATGTACTTGATACCAGCATCAGCCATCTGCTTCCAGATGGATGACCTGAGGTCAGCTGCCACCTTTTGCAACTCCTCGGCACTGCTCTTGCCATCCCAGAAGGATTCGAGAGCAAACTTCAACTCTCTCTTTGGGCCCATACGGGGATATCCAACAATATGAGATGCCATCGTTCTGAATCACCAAAATTCAATTGATCAAATAACATTTGAACCAGGAACCACAAAACTTCATTGCCAACATACATACATATGAATTTTACATCTCTAAAAAATCACATGCGAGGGGAACATGAATTATTCTGGATGCAAGATCCGTAACTCTAAAAAAATAAGATAACATCCATCAAAATTAGACTTTTAATCAGTGATCGATAAAGATCTCAACAACCAAAAAGCTCCTAAACTTCATTTGTCACAACACTATGGTCTCTCTGTCATTCCCTTATATGTCCTGTCTTTCTTCTTTCTTTTTAAAATAGATCCTTGTCTTTCTTTACACGGTATTTTGACACTATCCAAAACAGGGCTAGATAGATTTAAATCACACTAGTATAAAATCAAATGGATATGCTCCAGAGTTTAACCAAAACATGCTGAAGAAATGAAATTGAGATAGATTGATAATTCGAGACAATAACACTTGATTTCCAATCAAACATTAAAATCTGCCATATTTCAATTCAATCAGATCCAATAACTTTTAAACTAAAGAAATACCAGATCCAAGCAGAGTACAACAATACTTAATAACAACATGAAAGTGGGAGCAATGCATACAGATTGAACAGAATTAAAGACATCCAATATCCACTTCATGTGAGATCTACCCAGATGAATGATCCTAAACACAGATCTAAAAGATCCCACCAGCATGTGCGCAAGATCTACCACTTAGAGTTTATCCATAGAACATATACACCAAATTTACAAGCACCACACCTCCCCCAAACGCTTTAAATGCCTCGAACATCAGCAGTCAAACTATACCGAACCAACAAAACATGTAATAATAGTAGTACAGTGCATATTACACGTTACTGCATTGGACTATATATATTGTCAATTACAAATTCTTACCAGTAGATCTAACTCTAAGCAATATGAAACAAAAATTTCAAAAGATTACAATTTAGCAAAGAAATAAGTGGACACTAAAGGACGTGAGAAAAACGAGGGAACCAGTACCTTTAGGGAGAAGGTGGTGGTCACAGATAGAAGTTCTGTTAGTGAGAGAATGAGGAATAGAGAGGGGCTGACGCGAGTTTGGGGAGAGGAATGAATGGGCTTATATATAGAGAAGAAAGGTGTTGGGGTAGATCCGAGAGAGGAAATTTGTGTATTTTGCTGATTACAGTAAAGTTATA
>NW_019236492.1:765010-768305 GCF_002742605.1 Olea europaea var. sylvestris
TCAAATGTCTTGCTTACAGAAAAGATGGGAGGAGTAAAAGTAGATGTCTAAAGAACAGAGACAGAAACAGAGGCAAGTCGAACAAGTTTGTGAATGTCGAGTGTTATCATTGTGGGAAAAAGGGACACATCAAAAAATATTGCAAGCAATGGAAGAAAGAAAATAAGAATGAGAAAGGGAATGAAGAGAAGAACAAGAATGACAAAGATGATGATGACGATGATAGAATTGTTACCACCATTCCTGCAGACTTTCTCATTGTATATGATGATGAGATTATCAACTTTGTAAGTCATGAGAACAGTTGGGCGATTGATACTGGTGCCTCCATTCATGCTACTTTGTGGAAAGATTTCCTCATGTCCTATAGATTTGGTAATTTTGGAACTGTAAATACAGATAATGATGGCTTGGTTAAAGTCATTGGTATTGGATACGTGTATTTGGAGATGAGCAATGGTTCGAGGTTGGCTCTTAAAGATGTGAAGTATATTCCAAACATCTGTTTAAACTTGATTTCTATAGGAAAACTTGATGATGATGGGTATGGCAATACCTTTAGTAACGGTCAATGGAAGCTCACTCGAGGAATTATGGTTGTGGCTCGAGGTAAAAAGGTCTCTACTTTGTATGTTTTGTAGGCAAAGCTTTCCAATGATATTGTTAACGCAGTGGAGGATGATGGTGCTACAGATTTGTGACATTAGAGACTTTCACATGAGTGAGAAATGATTGCGCTTGCTTCCTTCTAAGGCTCGAATTGAAGTCCAAGCTCCTGCAAGAAGTGGACCAAAAATTACACATCTGAAAAAGTATACTCATTGTTTGTCTGGAAAGCTGAACAGAGTCTCCTTCAAGAAAGTCAAAAATACTGGATTTGGTGCATTCAAATTTGTGTGGTCCTATGAAGACTAAAACACTTGGCGGCTCTAATAACTTTATAACCTTCATAGATGATTATTTAAGGAAATTATGGGTTTATATATTGAAATCAAAAGACCAAATGTTGACTGTATTCAAGCAATTCCAGGCTCTGGTTGAGAGACAGATTGAGAAAAAGTTGAGGTGCATTCGAACAGACACTGAGGAAGAGTATTCTGGTCCTTTGATGAATATTGCAGACAACAACAATTCTCAAATATCTAAGTCATTTTTTCTAAGGGCTTCTAATAAGATTTTATATTTAAGGGCTTCTAATAAAATTATAGATATTCTCGGATATTCTAATAAGATTATAAACATTAATAATTATTTATTATTTTACAATATTTCCCTTTAAAACGATTATTTATACAATAATTGCTTTGTTAAAGAGCTTGTTTTGAAAAAGTTCCGTAGAATAAAAATACCAAGCGAACGAAAAATGAGTTTAATTATTATAAAAATTTGGAGGAATAAAGTGTTGCATCCAATGAGACATGAGAATCTTTGTATCCAACCATCCATATTTTGTGTGCCAATGTCTTGAGTCACCATCTTCATACAAGATATTTATAAATCTCTTATTTACTATAGTGAGCATGATGGTATGTTATAATTACCTTTTTTTTTTGTTAAAAAAAAATTTGTGTTATTACTCTCTCCAGGAGTTTTGCATGCTTGTAACATATGAGAAACAATAGAGTTATGTCGAGGATAAATGTCTTATAGATTAAGGGAATCCATAACCATCCATTCAACAAAGAATATCTTCATTAAAGCAATTCTTGGAAAACCCACGGGAAAAACTTTGCATCATTAAAATCTTTTGGGATAGGACCTCGATGAAGAAAAAAAGATTACAAAATGTATTTACTTAGATTCATGATTATACTACCACTTGAGGTCTACATATCGTGCTTGTTAACTTCTCAAGTGTACAATGGATAATATCTTTGTTTGTCGCACAGGTTATCATGATAAAGATTTGAACAAAAAAAAAAAAGGAATACTCACTTTGACGTAAACAAACTCTTATGTGATTTGTTTGAATATAAATATGTCAAATCAAATTTAGAACGTAAAATATGCACACGCGTGAATACTAAAATGCAAAAATCGAGAAGATACATAAAATTGGTACAAACAGGGCATTCAAGAAGTTCACAGACATTGGTCATCGGATTAATCATCATACCTTCAAAGAAAATTGTGGTTCACCAATTAGAATGTCGGTTTCATAATTGTGAAAAGAAAAGCTTAAGATAATTGAATTAATGCTATTAATTAAATATATATTTTTAATTTCTATAAATGATTATTTAAGGTCCTCTGATCTCCTTAAACTGCATTGGTTTTTCAATTTCATTTTGAATTAACACTCTTAATCAAATTAAAAGTTTTTTTAATATCCTATTAATCAAATTAAAAGTTTTTTTTTAATATCTGAAGGGAAATTTAAGGCCATCTTTAAGTTTCTTAAACAACTCTCATTTTTCAATTTCATGTTGAATAAATTGAATTAATGTTGTTGATAAAAATGAATGTAAGATTAATTAGGGAATTATTGACAAATGGAAAAGAAAATGAATTTTTTAATTTCATGTTGAATACATTGAATTAATTTTATTAATTAATTATTAACAAAATTAAAGAAGAGTTGTGATTCGCCAATTGGAATGTCGATTTCATAATTGTGGAGACTAAAGCTTGAGATAATGTATTAATGCTATTATAAAATTAAAATAAAAATTTTTAATCTCAATAAATTGTTATTTATGGACATCCCTGAGCTCATTAAACAACATATATTTTTCAATTTCAATTTAAATAATGCTATTAGTCAAATTAAAAGATTTTTTTTAATCTCAAAAGAAAAATTTAAGGCCATCAATTGAATTTCTTAAATAACACCTTTTTCAATTTCACGTTGAATAAATTAAATTAATGTTTTAAATAAAAACTAAGTTGTAAATAAAAAGTCTATTAAAGTTTATTGGTGAATGATATTTGTACCTCTATAGCCCTAAAAATTATTATCATTGTATCACTGATTTTTACCTATAAATATAGGACTTTGATTTTCAATAATACACACAAAAAGTTTATTGAGTTTTCTCTATTCTCTTTTCCTCTCATTTTATAACAAGTTATCAGCACGAAACTCTTAGAAGGTAGTAATTTTTTTCATAATCATCTATCACGTATATCAAAATTAATTTGATAATACGTGAATTTTACATATGCATATGTTGAATCTGTAATACGTGATTTCATCTCTCTCGATCATTATATTTTCTTTGTACCTCTCTTTGAATTAATTAATATTTTTTTCTTTACATCAATCCACGTGCATTTTTATGGAGATATATTTATG
>NW_019236493.1:0-9761 GCF_002742605.1 Olea europaea var. sylvestris
TAGTTTACACTTTGCCTCGTGACATTATCCTATTGGACAGTTTAGATTTCAAATAGATAACCCATCCAATTGACACTAGACAATAATGCAAGTGTCAAACAACATGTCAAAAATCATTGTATAAAAAGCAAAGTTTAATCGGTAAGAACCTTGCTACGTTTAAACTATGGCGTACACTAAAGATTACACTTTGCCACGTGACATTACCCTCTTAGACAGTTTAAATTTTAAATGGTTTTCCCATCCAATTGACACTTGACAACAATGCAAGTGTCAAAAAATGTGTCAAAAATTAGTGTACAAAAAGCAAAGTTCAATAGGTAAGAACGTTGCAACATGAACACTATGGTGCACACACATTAGTTTACACTTTAGCACATGACATTACCCTACTAAACAGTTTAAATTTCAAACCGTCTACCCATCCAATTGACACTTGACAATAATACAAGTGTTAAACAACATGTCAAATATTAGTGCACAAATAGCAAAGTTCAATCGGAAAGAACCTTGCTACAAGTACACAATGTTGTACACTTTAGTTTACACTTTGCCACGTGACTTTACCCTATTAAACTGTTTAAATTTCAAATAGGTTTCCCATCCAATTGAAACTGGACAACAACGCAAGTGTCAAACAACGAGTCAAAAATCAGTGTACAAATAGCAAAGTTCAATCGGTAAGAACATTGCTACATGTACACTATGGTGTACACTTTAGTTTACACTCTGCCACGTGACATTACCCTATTGGACAATTTAAATTTCAATTATTGTTCCCATCCAGTTAACACTCGACAACAATGCAAGTTTCAAACAACGTGTCAAAAATTAGTGTACAAATAGCAAACTTCAATCGTTAAGAACCTTTCTACTTGTACACTATGGAATACACTTTAGTTTACAATTTGCCACGTGACATTACCCTATTGGACACTTTAAATTTCAAACAGTTTTTCCATCCAATTGGCACTTGACAACAATGCAAGTGTCAAACAACATGTCAAAAATTATTTTACAAATAGCAAAGTTCAATCGATAAGGACCTTGGTACATGTACACTATTGTGTATACTTTAATTTACACTTTGCCACGAGACATTACCCTATTAGACAGTTGAAATTTCAAATAGTTTTTCGATCCAATTGACTCTTAACAGCAATACGAGTGTCAAACAACATGTCAAAAATTAGTGTACAAATAGCAAAGTTCAATCGGTAAGCATCTTGCTACATGTACACTATGGTGTACACACATTAGCTTACATATTACCACATAACATTACCCTGCTGGACAGTTTAAATTTCAAACACTTTTCCCATCCAGTTGACACTTGACAACAATGCAAGTGTCAAATAACGTGTCAAAAGTCAATGTACAAATTTCAAAGTTCAATCGGTAAGGACCTTGCTGCATGTACGCTATGGTGTACACTTTAGTTTACACTTTACCACGTGACATTACCCTGTTGGACAGTTTAAATTTCAAACAATTTTCCCATCCAATTCCCATCCAATTGAAACTTCACAACAATGCAAGTGTCGAACAAAGTGTCAAAAATTAGTGTACAAATAGTAAAGTTTAATCGGTAAGGACCCTACTACATGTACACTATGTTGTACACTTTTGTGCACACTTTGCCATGTGACATTATCTTGTTGGACAGTTTAAATTTCAAACAGTATTCCCATCCAATTGACACTTGATAGCAATGCAAGTGTCACACAACGTGTCAAAAATCAGCGTACAAATAAAAAAGTTCAATCGATAAGGACCTTGCTTCAAGTACACTATGCTGTAGAATTTAGCTTACACTTTAGCTATGTCACAATACCCTCTTGGACAGTGTAAATTCCAAACAGTTTTCACATCCAGTTGACACTTGACAACAATGCAAGTGTCAAACAACGAGTCAAAAATCAGTGTACAAATAGCAAAGTTCAATTGGTAAGAACCTTGCTACATGTACCCTATGGTGTACACTTTACCCTGTTGGACAGTTTAAATTTCGGATAGTTTTTCCATCCAATTGGCACTTGACAACAATGCAAGTGTCAAACAACGTGTCAAAAACATATTTACAAATAACAAAGTTCAATCGTTAAGGACCTTGCTTCAAGTACAAACTATGTTGTACCCTTTAGTTTACACTTTGTCACGTGACATTACCCTATTGGACAGTTTAAATTTCAAATTGGTTTCCCATCCAATTAACACTGGGCAACAATGCAAGTGTCAAACAATGTGTCAAAAATCAGTGTAAAAATAACAAAGTTCAATCAGTAAAGAGCTTCCTACATTTATACTATGGTGTACATTTTAGTTTACACTTTACCACGTGACATTACCCTGTTAGACAGTTTAAATTTCAAACAGTTTTCCCATCCAATTGACACTTGATAACAATTCAAGTGTCAAAGAACGTGTCAAAATTTAGCGTACAAAAAGTAAAGTTCAATCGGTAAGAACCTTGCTACAAGTACATTATGGTGTACACACTTTAGTTTACACTTTGGCACATGACAATACCTGCACGACAGTTTAAATTTCAAACCGTCTTCCCATCCAATTGACACTTGACAACAATGCAAGTGTTAAACAACGTATCAAAAATTAGTGTACAAATGGCAAAGTTCAATCGGTAAGAACCTTTCTAAATGTATACTATGGTGTTCACTTTAGTTTACATTTTACCACGTGACATTACCCTACTGGACAGTTTAAATTTCAAATAGTTTTTCCATCCAATTGGCACTTGACAACAATACAAGTGTCAAACAACTTGTCAAAAATCAATTTACAAATAGCAAAGTTCAATCGGTAAGGACCTTGCTTCAAGTACACTATGTTGTACCCTTTGGTTTACACTTTACCACGTGACATTACCCTATTAGATAGTTTAAATTTCAAATAGGTTTACCATCCAATTGACACTGGACAACAATGTAAGTGTCAAACAACGTGTCAATAATCAGTGTACGAATAGCCAAGTTCAATCGGTAAGAACCTTGCTACATTTACACTATAGTGTACACTTTAGTTTACACTTTGTCATGTGACATATCTCTGTCATCGTTTTCCCATCCAACAGGGTAATGTCATGTTGCAAAGTGTAAATTAAAGTGTACACCATAGTGTACATGTAGCAAGGTTCTTACTGATTGAACTTTGCTATTTGTACATTGATTTTTGACACGTTGTTTGACACTTGCATTGTTGTCAAGTGTCAATTGGATGGGAAAACTGTTAGAAATTTAAACTGTCCAACAGGGTAATGTCATGTGGCAAAGTGTAAACTAAAATATACACCATAGCGTACATGTCACAAGGTTCTTACCGATTGAACTTTGCTAATTGTACACTTATTTTTGACACGTTGTTTAACACTTCATTGTTGTCAAGTGTCAGTTAGATGGGGAAATTATTTGAAATTTAAACTCTACAAAAGGGTAATGTCACGTGGCAAACTGTCAACTAAAGTGTACACCATAGTGTACATGTCAAAAGGTTCATACCGGGTGAACTTCGCTATTTGTACAATAATTTTCAACACGTTGTCTAACACTTACATTATTGTGTAGTGTCAATTGGACGGGAAAGTTGTTTGACATTTAAATTGTCCAACAGGGATATGTCACGTGCCAATGTGTAAACTGAAGTGTACACCATAGTGTACATGAAGTAAGGTTCTTACCGATTGAACTTTGCTATTTGTACATTGATTTTTGATACGTTGTTAGACACTTATATTGTTGTCAAGTGTCAATTGGATGGGGAAACCATTTGAAATTGAAAATGTCCAATAGGGTAATGTCACGTGGCAAAGTGTAAACTAAAGTGTACACCATACTGTACATGTCGCGAGGTTCTTACCGATTGAACTTGGCTATTTGCACACTAATTTTTAACACCTTGTTTGACACTTGCATTGTTGTCAAGTATTAATTGGATGGAAAAATAGTTTGAAATTTAAAATGTGCAACAGGGTAATGTCACGTGACAAAGTGTAAACTAAAGTGTACATCATAGTGTACATGTACCAAGGTTCTTACCGATTGAACTTTGCTATTTGTACATCAATTTTTGACACTTTGTTAGACACTTATATTGTTGTCAAGTGTCAATTGGATTGGGGAAACCATTTGAAATTGAAACTGTCCAATAGGGTAATGTCACGTGGCAAAGTGTAAACTAAAGTGTACACCATACTGTACATTTCGCGAGGTTCTTACCGATTGAACTTGGCTATTTGCACACTAATTTTTGATATCTTGTTTGACACTTGCATTGTTGTCAAGTGTCAATTGGATGGAAAAATAGTTTGAAATTTAAAATGTCCAACAGGGTAATGTCACATAGCAAAGTGTAAACTAAAGTGTACATCATAGTATACATGTACCAAGGTTCTTACCGATTGAACTTTGTTATTTGTACACTGATTTTTGACACATTGTTGGACACTTGCATTGTTGTCAAGTGTCAATTGGATGGAAAAACTATTTAAGATTTAAACTGTCCAACAGGATAATGTCACAAGGTAAAGTGTAAACTAAAGCATACACCAAAGTGTACATGTCGCAAGGTTCTTACCGATTGAACTTTGCTATTTGTAGACTTATTTTTGACACATTGTTTGACACTTGCATTGTTGTCAAGTGTCAATTGGATGGAAAAACTATTTGAAATTTAAACTTTTCAATAGGGTAATGTCACGCTTGAAATTTAAACTGTCCAACAGGGTAATGTTTGAAATTTAAAAGTGTACACCATAGTGTACATGTATAATGGTCCTTACCAATTGAACTTTTCTATTTGTACACTAATTTTTGACACGTTGTTTCACACTTGCATTGTTATAAAGTGTCAATTCGATGGGAAAGCTGTTTGAAATTTAAAATGTCCAACATTGTAATGTCATGTGACCAAGTGTTAACTAAAGTGTGCACCATAGTGTACATGTCTCAAGATTCTTATCGATTGAACTTTGCTATTTATACACTGATTTTTGACAGGTTGTTTGACACTTACATTATTGTCAAGTGTCAATGGGATGGGAAAACTGTTTGAAATTTAATTTTTTTGACAGAGATATGTCACATGGCAAAGTGTAAACTAAAGTGTACACCATAGTGTAAATGAAGCAAGGTTCTTATCGATTGAACTTTGCTATTTGTACACCGATTTTTGACATGTTGTAAGGCGCTTACATTGTTGTCAAGTGTCGATTCGATGGGGAAACTATTTGAAATTGAAACTGTCCAATAGGGTAATGTCACGTGGCAAAGTGTAAACTAAAGTGTACACCATAGTGTACATGTCACGAGGTTCTTACCGATTGAACGTGGCTATTTGTACACTGATTTTTGACACGTTGTTTGACACTTGCATTGTTGTCAAGTGTCAATTGGATGGAAAAGTAGTTTGAAATTTAAACATTCTAATAGGGTAATGTCACATGATAAAGTGTAAACTAAAGTGTACATCATAGTGTACATGTAGAAAGGTTCTTACCGATTGAACTTTGTTATTTGTACACTAATTTTTGACACATTGTTTGACATTTGAATTATTGCCAAGTGTCAATTGGATGGGAAAACTGTTTGAAATTTAAACTGTCCAACAGGGTAATGTCACTTGGCAAAGAGTAAGCTAAAGTGTACACCATAGTGTACATGCCGCAAGCTTCTTACCGATTGAACTTTGTTATTTGTACACTGATTTTTGACACATTGTTTGACACTTGCATTGTTGTCAAGTGTCAATTGGATGGGGAAATTGCTTGAAATTTAAACTGTCCAACATGATAATGTCACGTGGTAAAGTGTAAACTAAAGTGTACACCAAAGTGTACATGTCGCAAGGTTATTATTGATTGAACTTTGCTATTTGTACACTGATTTTTGACACGTTGTTTGACACTTCCATTGTTGTCAAGTGTCAATTGGATGTGAAAACTATTTAAAATTTAAACTTTTCGACAGGGCAATGTCATGTTTGAAATTTAAACTGTCCAACAGGGTAATGTTTGAAATTTAAAAGTGTACACCATAGTGTACATGTATAATGGTCCTTACCAATTGAACTTTGCTATTTGTACACTAATTTTTGACACGTTATTTGACACTTACATTTTTGTCAAGTGTCAATTCGATAGGAAAGCTGTTTGAAATTTAAAGTGTCCAACATGGTAATGTCACGTGATAAAGTGTTAACCAAAGTGCACATCACAGTGTACATGTCTCAAGGTTCTTACTGATTAAATTTTCCTATTTATACACTGATTTTTGACACGTTGTTTGATACTTACATTGTTGTCAAGTGCCAATTGGATGGGGAAATTGTTTGAAATTTAAATTGTCCAAAAGGTATATGTCACGTGGCAAAGTGAAAACTAAAGTGTACACCATAGTATGCATGTAGTAACGTCCTTACCGATTGAACTTTCCTATTTGTGCACTAATTTTTGACACGTTGTTCGACACTTGCATTGTTGTCAAGTGCCAATTGGATGGGGAAATTGTTTGAAATGTAAATTGTCCAAAAGGTATATGTCACGTGGCAAAGTGAAAACTAAAGTGTACACCTTAGTGTACATGTGACAAGGTCCATACCGATTGAACTTTCCTATTTGTGCACTAATTTTTGACACGTTGCTTGACACTTACATTGTTCTCAAGTATTAATTGGAAGGGAAAACTGTGTCTCGTGGCAAAGTGTACACCATAGTATGCATGTAGCAACGTCCTTACCGATTGAACTTTGCTACTTGTACATTGATTTTTGAGACGTCGTTTAACACATGCATTGTTGTCAAGTGTTAATTCGATTGGGAAATGGTTTGAAATTTAAACTATCCAACAGGGTAGTGTCACGTGGCAAAGTGTAAACTAAAGTGTACACCTTAGTGTACATGTGACAAGGTCCATACCGATTGAACTTTGCTATTTGTACACTAATTTTTGACTTGTTGTTTGACTCTTGCATTGTTGTCAAGTGTCAATTGGATGGGAAAATTTTTTGAAATTTAAACCATCTAACAGGCTAATGGCACATGGAAAAGTGTAAACTAAAGTGTACGCCACAATGTACATGTCGCAAGGTCCTTACCGATTGAACTTTGCTATTTGTACACTTATTTTGGGTACGTTGTTTGAAACTTGCATTGTTGTCAAGTGTCAATTGGATGGGAAAACTGTATGAAATTTAAACTATCCAATAGGGTGATGTCACGTGGTAAAGTGTAAACTAAAGTGTACACCATAGTGTACACGTTGTAGGGTCCTTATCGATTGAACTTTGCTATTTGTACACAGATTTTTGACACGTCGTTTGACACTTCCATTGTTGTCAAGTCTCAATTAGATGGGAAAATTGTTTGAAATTTAAACTGTCCAACTGGGTATTGTCCCGTGGCAAAGTGTATACTAAATTGTACACCATAGTGCACATTATTGAAGGTCCTTACAGATAGAACTTTGCTATTTGTACACTGATCTTTGACACGTTGTTTGGCTATTGTATTGTTGTCAAGTGCCAATTGGATGGAAAACTGTTTGAAATTTAAACGGTCCAATAGGGTAATGACACATGGCAATGTGTGAACTAAAGTGTACACCGTAGTATACATGTAGAAAGGTTCTTACCGGTTGAACTTTTTTTTGTACGCTGATTTTTGATATGTTGTTTCACACTTGCATTGTTGTCAAGTGTCAATTGGATGCGAGAACTGTTTGAAATTTAAGTTGTTCAACAGGGTATGTTACTTGGCAAAGTGAAAACTAAAGTGTACACCATAGTGTACATATAGTAAGGTCCTTACCAATTGAACTTTGCTATTTGTAAACTAATTTTTGACACGATGTTTAACACTTGCCTTGTTGTCAAGTGTCAATTGGATGTGAGAACTATTTGAAATTTAAGTTCTTCAATAGGGTATGTTACGTGGTAAAGTGAAAACTAAAGTGTACACCATAGTGTACAAATAGTAAGGTCCTTACCGATTGAACTTTACTATTTGTAAACTGATTTTTGACACGCTGTTTAAGACTTGCATTGTTGTCAAGTGTCAATTGGATGTGAGAATTGTTTGAAATTTAAGTTGTTCAATAGGGTATGCCACGTGGCAAAGTGAAAACTAAAGTGTACACCATAGTGTACATATAGCAAGGTCCTTATCGATTGAACTTTGTTATTTGTAAATTGATTTTTGACACGTTGTTTGACACTTGAACTGTTGTCAAGTGTCAATTAGATGGAAAACTATCGATTAAACTTTGCTATTTGTACACTGATTTTTGACACGTTGTTCAACATTTACATTTTGTCAAGCATCAACAGGATGGGGAAACTATTTGAAATTTAGAATTCCCAATAGGGGTAATGTTACGGGACAAAGTGAAAACTAATCTGTACACCATAATGTACATGTAACAAGGTTCTTATCGCTTGAACTTTTCTATTTGTACACTAATTTTTGACACGTTGTTTGGCACTTATAATATTGTCAAATGTCAATTGGATGGGAAAACTGTTTAAAATTTAAACGGCCCAACAGGGTAATATCACATGACAAAGTGTAAACTAAAGTGTGCACCATAGTGTACATGTAGCAAGGTTCTTACTGATTGAACTTTACTGTTTGTACACTAATTTTTGACACTTTGCTTGAGACTTACATTTTGTCGAGTGTCAATTGGAAGGGAAAACTGTTTGAAATTTAAACTGTCGGATAGGGTAATGTCTGGTGGCAAAGTGTACACGATAGTGTGCATGTAGCAACATCTTTATCGATTGAACTTTGCTACTTGTACATTAATTTTTGAGACGTCGTTTAACACTTGCATTGTTGTCAAGAGTTAATTCGATTGGAAAATGGTTTGAAATTTAAACTGTCCAACAGGGTAATGTCACATGGCAAAGTGTAAACTAAAGTATACACCATAGTGTACATGTGACAAGGTCCTTACAGATTGAACTTTGCTATTTGTACACTGATTTTTGACTTGTTGTTTGACTCTTGCATTATTGTCAAGTGTCAATTGGATGGGAAAACTGTTTGAAATCTAAACTGTCTAACAGGGTAATGTCATGTGGGAAAGTGTAAACTAAAGTGTACACCACAATGTAAATGTAGCAAGGTCCTTACTGATTGAACTTTACTATTTGTACACTGATTTTCGACACGTTGTTTAACACTTGCATTGTTGTCAAGTGTCAATTGGAAGGGAAAACTGTTTGAAATTTAAGCTGTCCACTAGGGTAATGTTACGTGGCAAAGTGTAAACTAAAGTGTACCCCACAGTGTACATGTCGCAAGGTCCTTACCGATTGAACTTTGCTATTTGTACACTGATTTTAGGCACGTTGTTTGAAACTTGCATTGTTGTCAAGTGTCAATTGGATGGAAAAATTGTATGAAATTTAAACTGTCCAACAAGGTGATGTCACGTGGTAAAGTGTAAGCTAAAGTGTACACTTGCAGGGTTCTTACCGATTGAACTTTGCTATTTGTACACAGACTTTTTACACATTTTTTAACACTTGCATTGTTGTCAAGTATCAATTAGATGGGAAAAAATTTGAAATTTAAACTGTCCAACAGGGTAATGTCACTTGGCATAGTGTAAACTAAAGTGTACACCATATTGTACATATTGCAAGGTCCTTACCAATTGAACTTTGTTCTTTGTACCCTGATTTTCGACATGTCGTTTGACACTTCCATTGTTGTCAAGTGTCAATTAGATGGGAAAACAGTTTGA
>NW_019236493.1:11554-24859 GCF_002742605.1 Olea europaea var. sylvestris
CACTTGCATTGTTGTCAAGTATCAATTGGATTGGAAAACTGTCTGAAATTTAAGTTGTCCAGGAGGATAATGTCACGTGGCAAAGTGAAAACTTAAGTTTGTACACCATAGCATACATGTAGTAAAAATTCTTACCTATTGAACTTTGCTATTTGTACATTAATTTTTGACACGTTGTTTGGCACTTGCATTGTTGTCAAGTATCAATTGGATGGAAAATCTGTTTAAAATTTAAACTGTGCAACAGGGTAAACTATCAATTGTTAAGAACCATACTACATGTACACTATGGTGTACACTTTAGTTTACAGTGTTTCACGTGACATTACCCTGTGGGACAGTTTAAATATCAAAGAGCTTTTCCAATCAATTGACACTTGACAACAATGCAAGTGTCAAACAACGTGTCAAAAATCAATTTACAAATAGCTAAGTTCAATCGCTAAGAATCTTTCAATATGTACACTATGGTGTACACTTTAGTATACAATTTGTCACATGATATTACCCTGTTGGACAGTTTAAATTTCAAACAATTTTTCCAACCAGTTGACACTTGACAACAATGCAACTATCAAACAACGTGTCAAAAATCAGTGTACAACTAGCAAAGTTCAATCGAAAATAACCTTGCTACATGTACACTTTGGTTTACACTTTGGTATGTGACATTACCCTGTTGGACAATTTAAGTTTCAAATAGTTTTTCCAACAAATTTACACTTGACAACAATGCAAGTGTCAAACAACGTGTCAAAAATTAGTATTCAAATAGTAAAGTTCAATCGGTAAGAATCTTGCGACATGCACACTATGGTGTACACTTCAGTTTACACTTTGCCATGTGAAATTACCCTATTGAACAATTTAAATTTCAAACAGTTTTCCCATCCAATTGACACTTGACAACAATGCAAGTGTCAAACAACGTATCAAAAATTAGTGTACAAATAGCAAAGTTCAATCGGTAAGAACCTTGTGAAATGTATACTATGGTGTACACTTTAGTTTACACTTTGCCACGTGACATTACCCTATTGGACAGTTTAAATTTCAAACAGTTTTCTCATCCAGTTCACACTTGACAACAATGCAAGTGTCAAACTACGTGTAAAAAATCAGTGTAAAAATAGCAAAGTACAGTCGGTAAGAACCTTGCTGCATGTACACTATGGCGTACACTTTTGTTTACACTTTGCCACGTAACATTACCCTTCTGGACAGTTTAAATTTCAAACAGTTTTCTCATCCAGTTCACACTTGACAACAATGCAAGTGTCAAACTACGTGTAAAAAATCAGTGTAAAAATAGCAAAGTACAGTCGGTAAGAACCTTGCTGCATGTACACTATGGCGTACACTTTTGTTTACACTTTGCCACGTAACATTACCCTTCTGGACAGTTTAAATTTCAAACAGTTTTCTCATCCAGTTCACACTTGACAACAATGCAAGTGTCAAACTACGTGTAAAAAATCAGTGTAAAAATAGCAAAGTACAGTCGGTAAGAACCTTGCTGCATGTACACTATGGCGTACACTTTTGTTTACACTTTGCCACGTAACATTACCCTTCTGGACAGTTTAAATTTCAAACAGTTTTCTCATCCAGTTCACACTTGACAACAATGCAAGTGTCAAACTACGTGTAAAAAATCAGTGTAAAAATAGCAAAGTACAGTCGGTAAGAACCTTGCTGCATGTACACTATGGCGTACACTTTTGTTTACACTTTGCCACGTAACATTACCCTTCTGGACAGTTTAAATTTCAAACAGTTTTCTCATCCAGTTCACACTTGACAACAATGCAAGTGTCAAACAACGTGTCAAAAATCAGTGTACAAATAGCAAAGTTCAATTGGTAAGAACCTTGCTACATGTACACTATGGTGTACACACTTTAGTTTACACTCTGCCACGTGACACTACCCGGCTGGACGGTTTAAATTTCAAACAATTTTCCCAACTAATTGACACTTGACAACAATGCAAGTGTCAAACTACGTGTAAAAAATCAGTGTAAAAATAGCAAAGTACAGTCGGTAAGAACCTTGCTGCATGTACACTATGGCGTACACTTTTGTTTACACTTTGCCACGTAACATTACCCTTCTGGACAGTTTAAATTTCAAACAGTTTTACCATCCAGTTGACACTTGACAATAATGCAAGTGTCAAACAACGTGTAAAAAATCAGTGTACAAATAACAAAGTTGAATCGGTAAAAACCTTGCTACATTTACATTATGGTGTACACTTTAGTTTGTACTTCGCCACATGACATTACCCTTTTGGACAATTTAAATTTCAAATAGTTTTCCCATCCAATTGACACTTGACAATAATGAAAGTTTAAAACAACGTGTAAAAAATCAGTGTACAAATAGCAAATTTCAATTGGTAAAAATCTTGCTACATGTACACTATGATGTATACACATGACACTACCCTGTTGGATAGTTTAAATTTGAAATAGTTTTTCCATCCAATTGACACTTGACAACAATGCAAGTATCAACCAACATGTCGAAAATCAGTGTACAAAAAGCAAAATTCAATCGGTAAGTGTGACGCCCCGAACTTAAGTTTCAAGAGTCACGTACAAAACATAATAGCTTCTACCTTTGGTACATGTAAATACCCTTAAATAGAAGTATTACATGTTAGAAACTTATTTTTAACTTGGTAAAATGTCTCTCGTAAATTTTTAATGGCCCGCAGAAGCGTATGTTGACAAGAAATTATACTTTACATATACGGACTCTGCACTGCCACGGTTAGTTGGGGCAGCAATTTCGACTATTTTTATAAAATTCATCCCAACTCCATTTTCTATGAAATTTACGACATTAGAAAGATATTTGAAATTATTTTTCTAGGTTAAAATATAAAAAATTTCCAAGATCATATAATATGGGCGTTTTACTGAAAACAGTGAGGTATTGCACAGAAATTTCAGATTTGACCCTTCAACGTTTAAAAATTTATATCTCAGGCTACAGATATCCAAATTGAGTGATTCTTGTGCCCATATTAAGACAACTCAATGAGAAACTTAGTAATATTTTCAGAGTCTCAAATGGACGTTTATAGAGTCAAAAATAATGTGTTGAAGTTGACCCAAAACTGTCCGGTTTCTGCCTTTTGTCACTTGTAAGGAGAAGTTTTTTTTTTAAAAAAAGGTCTCTTAATGCAACATAGAAGATATAATTGCATAATGTACTTCTGGTACCATATTACATCATGTCTCATACATGTTTTTATAAATACCATAAGAAAACATATGGAAAGTAGTCAAACAAAACATACAAAACAGAAACTTTGATGTAAAATAATTTTGTCCTTGATCCATCATCGATTTTGCCGACTGGCTTCCACCAACTCCACAATTATGAATCTAAGAATTTAGTATAGAACACTATGAGTATAAAGAATACTCAGTAAGATACCATACTCGGATTTTAACACGTTAATACTACACAAAAGAATGCAATCAAACACATACTTGCACATTCCGGCTTGCCGGTGCCCTTCGGACTTGTCCTAAGGCATAAATAGATATCTAACTTTGTGGACTTGTCAATGTCTTTCAAATTATGGTTTTCATGCATAACTTAAGCATAAATATTACCATGAAATCCTACCACTTAAGCATAGAAAATATCTTACAATAAAACTTGAAGAAATCTTGGTTGAAAATGAATTGAGAAATGCTAGGCTGGTCCTCTTCTTCCCTCACGCTTTCTGCCCTTTTTTAAACAAGTGATAAGTTGTTTTTCATGCAAGGGAAATAAAGGGTGGCAACACATCTATTTATAGGTGAGAAAAATGATAAATTTTGGGTGACTCTTCAAGAAATTCAACATGTGTAGGCTGCATGGTTTCATTTTCTTAAATTTAAAACACCTCATGCATTAGTTAGTCACATCATGCTTAAATTTAAAACACCTCATGCATATATGTTTCATCAATTTTCGGCCAAGTTGGAGAAACAATGTTTAACTTTAGTAATTAAGTGTAAAATGATCATTTATCCCAAACCCCTTATTAACAAATTATTTGGAAAAACTTTTAATAAATCAACCAATGCAAAATTTGGCAACCATAAATAATTTTTTTGTCATACTAAATTTTGAAAAGTCAAATTGCTATTCTAAAAATTAAATGAGCACAAAATTCGGAGTATTACAGTAAGGATATTGCTGCAAGTACACTATAGCGTACGCTTTAGTTTACACTTTGGCACATGACATTATCATGTTGGACAATTTAAATTTTAAACAGCTTTTCCATCCTTTTGACACCTGACAAAGATGCAAGTATCAAATAACATATCAAAAATCAGTGTACAAATAGCAAAGTTCAATCGGTAAGAACCTTGCTACAAGTACACTAAGGCGTACACTTTAGTTTATACTTTGGCACGTGTTGTTACCCTGTTGTACAGTTTAAATTTCAAACATTTTTTCCATCCAATTGACTCTTGACAACAATGCAAGTGTCAAACAACATGTCAAAAATCAGTGTACAAATAACAATGTTCAATCGGTAAGAAACATGCTAAATGTACACTATGGTGTACATTTTAGTTTACCCTTTGCCACGTGACATTACCCTGTTGGACAGTTCAAATTTCAAAAATTTTCCCGTCCAATTGACACTAGACAACAATTTAAGTGTCAAACAATGTGTCAAACATCATTGTGCAAATAGCCAAATTCAATCGGTAAGAACCTTGCTACATGTACACTATAGTGTACACTTTAGTTTACACTTTGCGAATTGTCGTCACCCTGTTGTACAGTTTAAATTTCAAACAATTTTCCCATCAATTTGATGTTTGACAACAATGCAAGTGTCAAATAATGTGTCAAAAATCAGTGTACATATAGCAATGTTCAACCAGTAAGGACCTTGCTACAAGTACACTAAGGCATACACTTTAGTTTACACTTTGCCGCGCGACATTACCCTGTTGGACAATTTAAATTTCAAACAATTCTCCCATCCTTTTGACACTTCACAACAGTCAAAGTATCAAACAATATGTCAAAAATAAGTGTATAAATAGCAAAGTTCAATCGCTAAGAATCTTTCTATATGTACGCTATGGTGTACACTTTAGTTTACAACTTGCTATGTGACATTACGTTATTGGACAGTTTAAATTTCAAATAATTTTCTCATCCAATTGACACTTGACAACAATGCAAGTGTCAAACAACGTGTCAAAATCAGTGCATAAATTGCAAAATTCAATCGATAAGAACCTTATGACATGTACCCATCGAATTGACACTTGACAACAATGCAAGTGTCAAACAACGTGTCAAAATCAGTGCATAAATTGTAAAATTCAATCGATAAGAACCTTATGACATGTACCCATCGAATTGACACTTGACAACATTGCAAGTGTCAAACAACGTGTCAAAATCAGTGCATAAATTGTAAAATTCAATCGATAAGAACCTTATGACATGTACCCATCGAATTGACACTTGACAACATTGCAAGTGTCAAACAACGTGTCAAAATCAGTGCATAAATTGTAAAATTCAATCGATAAGAACCTTATGACATGTACCCATCGAATTGACACTTGACAACATTGCAAGTGTCAAACAACGTGTCAAAATCAGTGCATAAATTGTAAAATTCAATCGATAAGAACCTTATGACATGTACCCATCGAATTGACACTTGACAACATTGCAAGTGTCAAACAACGTGTCAAAATCAGTGCATAAATTGTAAAATTCAATCGATAAGAACCTTATGACATGTACCCATCGAATTGACACTTGACAACATTGCAAGTGTCAAACAACGTGTCAAAATCAGTGCATAAATTGTAAAATTCAATCGATAAGAACCTTATGACATGTACCCATCGAATTGACACTTGACAACATTGCAAGTGTCAAACAACGTGTAAAAAATCATTGTACAAATAGCAAAGTTCAATCGGTAAGAACCTTGCTACATATACACTTTAGTGTACACTTTGCCATGTGTCATTACCCTATTGGACAGTTTAAATTTCAAACAGTTTTACCATCCAATTGACACTTGACAACAATGCAAGTGTCAAACAACGTGTTAAGTATCAATGTGCAAATAGCCAAATTCAATTGGTAAGAACCTTGCTACATATACACTTTAGTGTACACTTTGCCATGTGTCATTACCCTGTTGTACAGTTTAAATTTCAAATAGTTTTCCCCTCCATTTGATGTTTGACAACAATGTACGTGTCAAACGTGTCAAAAATCAGTGTACAAATAGCAAAGTTCAATCGGTAAGGACCTTGCTACAAGTACACTAAGGCGTACAATTTAGTTTACACTTTGCCACGTGTCGTTGCCCTGCTGTACAGTTTAAATTTCAATTTTTTCCCATCCATTTGATGTTTGACAACAATGCAAGTGTCAAACAACGTGTCAAAAATCAGTGTACGAATAGTAAAGTTCAATTAGTAAGAACCTTACGACATGAACACTATGGTGTACACTTTGCCACGTGTCATTAACCAATTGTATAGTTTAAATTTCAAATAGTTTCCCCATCCATTGGATGTTTGACAATAATACAAGTGTCAAACAGCGTATCAAAAATTAGTGTATAAATAGCAAAGTTCAATCGGTAAGGACCTTGCTACAAGTACACTAAGCGTACACTTTTGTTCACACTTTGCCACGTGTAGTTACCCAGTTGTGCAGTTTAAATTTCAAACAGTTTTCCCATCCATTTAATGTTTGACAACAATGAAAGTGTCAAAAACCAGTGTACAAATAGCAAAGTTCAATCAATAAGAACCTTGCAACATGAACACTGTGGTATACACTTTAGTTTACACTTTACCACGTGTCCTTACCCAATTTTACAATTTAAATTTCAAACAGTTTTCCCATCCAATTGACCCTTGACAACAATACAAGTATCAAACAACATATCGAAAATCAGTGTACAAATAGTAAAATTCAATCGATAAGGACCTTGCTATAGGTACACTATGACTTACACTTTAGTTTACACTTTGCCCCATGACATTACCCTATTGGATGGTCTAAATTTCAAACAGTTTACCCATCCAATTGATACTTGACAACAATACAAGTATCAAACAACGTGTCAAAAATCAGTGTACAAATAGCTAAGTTCCATCGGTAAGAACCTTTCTACATGTACACTTTTGTTCACACATTGCCACATCACATTACCCTGTTGGACAGTTTAAATATCAAACAGTTTTCTCATCCAATTGACACATGACAACAATGCAAGTGTCGAACAACGTCAAAAATCAGTGTACAAATAGCAAAGTTCAATCGGTAAGGACCTTGCTACAGGTACACTATGACTTACACTTTAGTTTACACTTTGCCCCATGACATTACCCTATTGGACGGTCTAAATTTCAAACAGTTTTTCCATCCTCTTAATACTTCACAACAATTCAAGTATCAAATAATGTGTCAAAAATCAGTGTACAAATAGCAAAGTTCAATCACTAAGAATCTTTCTATATGTCTACTATGGTGTACACTTTAGTTTACAATTTTCCATATGACATTACACTGTTGGACAGTTTTTAATTCAAATAGTTTTCCCATCCAATTGACACTTGACAACAATGCAAGTGTCAAACAACGTGTTAAGTATCATTGTGCAAATAGCCAAATTCAATCGGTAAGAACCTTGCTACATATACACTTTAGTGTACACTTTGCCACGTGTCATTACCCTGTTGTACAGTTTAAATTTCAAACAATTTTTCCCTCCATTTGATGTTTGACAACAATGCACGTGTCAAACGTGTCAAAAATCAGTGTACAAATAGCAAAGTTCAATCGGTAAGGACTTTGCTACAAGTACACTAAGTGTACACTTTTGTTCACACTTTGCCACGTGTCGTTGCCCTATTGTACAGTTTAAATTTCAATTTTTTTCCCATCCATTTGATGTTTGACAACAATGCAAGTGTCAAACAACGTGTTAAAAATTAGTGTATAAATAGCAAAGTTCAATCGATAAGGACCTTGCTACAAGTACACTAAGTGTACACTTTTGTTCACACTTTGCCACGTGTAGTTACCCTGTTGTGCAGTTTAAATTTCAAACAGTTTTCCCATCCATTTAATGTTTGACAACAATGCAAGTGTCAAACAACGTGTCAAAAATCAGTGTACAAATAGCAAAGTTCAATCAATAAGAACCTTGCAACATGAACACTGTGGTATACACTTTAGTTTACACTTTACCACGTGTCCTTACCTAATTTTACAATTTAAATTTCAAACAGTTTACCCATCCAATTGACACATGACAACAATGCAAGTGTCGAACAATGACAAAAATCAGTGTACAAATAGCAAAGTTCAATCGTTAAGAACCTTACTACACGTACATTATGGTGTACACTTTAGTTTACAGTTTTCCACGTGACATTACCTTGTTGGATAGTTTAAATATCAAACAGTTTTTCCATCTGATTAACACTTGACAACAATGCAAGTGTCAAAAATCAATTTACAAATAGCTAAGTTCAATCGCTATGAATATTTCTATATGTACTCTATGGTGTACACTTTAGTTTACAATTTGCCACGTGACATTACCCTATTGGAAAATTTAGATCTCAAACAATTTATCCATCCCATTGACACTTGACAACAATGCAACTGTCAAACAGTATGTCAAAAATCAGTGTACAAATAGTAAAGTTCAATCGGTAAGAAAAGTTGCTAAATGTACACTATGGTGTACACTTTAGTTTACCCTTTGCCACGTGACATTACCCTGTTGGACAGTTCAAATTTCAAATAGTTTTCCTATCCAATTGAAACTAGACAACAATGCAAGTGTCAAACAACGTGTCAAACATCATTGTGCAAATAGCCAAATTCAATCGGTAGGAACCTTACTACATGTACACTATGGTGTACACTTTAGTTTACACTTTGCCACATGTCATTACCATGTTGTACAGTTTAAATTTCAAACAACTTTCCCATCCATTTGATGTTTGACAAGAATGCAAGTGTCAAACAACGTTTCAAAAATCAGTGTACAAATTGCAAAGTTCAATCGGTAAAGACCTTCCTACAAGTACACTAAGGTGTACACTTTAGTTTACACTTTGCCATGCGACATTACCCTGTTGGACAGTTTAAATTTCAAACAATTTTTCCTTCCTTTTGACACTTCATGAAAATCAAAGTATAAAACAATGTGTCAAAAATAAGTGTACAAAAACCAAAGTTCAATTGCTAAGAATCTTTCTATATGCACACTATGATGTACACTTTAGTTTACAATTTGCCACGTGACATTACCCTATTGGACAATTTAAATTTCAAACAGTTTTCCTATCCAATTGACACTTGACAACAATGCAAGTGTTAAACAACGTGTCAAAATCAGTGCACAAATTGCAAAGTTCAATCAGTAAGAACCTTGTGACATGTACACTATGGGCTACACACTTTAGTTTAAACTTCGCCACTTGACATTACCCGGCTGGACAGTTTAAATTTCAAACAGTTTTCCCATCGAAATGACACTTGACAACAATGCAAATGTCAAACAACGTGTAAAAAATCAGTGTACAAATAGCAAAGTTCAATCGGTAAAAACCTTGCTACATGTACACTATGGTGTACAATTTAGTTTATACTTTCCCACATGACATTACCTTCTGGCAGTTTAAATTTCAAACAGTTTTACCATTCAATTGACACTTGGCAATAATGCAAGTGTCAAACAACGTGTCAAAAATAAGTATACAAATTGCAAAGTTAAATCGTTTAGAACCTCATTACATGTACACTATGGTGTACACTTTAGTTTATAGTTTCCCGTGTGACATTGTCACGTTGGACAGTTTAAATATCAAATAGTTTTTCGATCCAATTGACACTTGAAAACAATGCAAGTGTCAAACAACATGTAAAAAATCAGTATACAAATAGCTAAGTTCCATCGGTAAGAACCTTACTACATGTACACTATGGTGTACACTTTAGTTCACACTTTGCCGCGTGGCATTACCCTGTTAGATAGTTTAAATATCAAACAATTTTTCCAACCAATTTACACTTGACAACAATGCATGAAACAACGTGTAGAAAATCAGTTTACAAATAGCAAAGTTCAATCGGTAAGAATCTTGCGACATGTATACTATGGTGTACACTTTACTTTACACTTTGCCACGTGAAATTACCCTGTTGGATAGTTTAAATTTTAAATAGTTTTCCCATCCAATTGACACTTGATAACAATTCAAGTGACAAACAACGTATCTTAAATTAGTGTACAAATAGCAAAGTTCAATCGGAAAGAACCTTCCAAAATGTATACTATGGTGTACACTTTAATTTATACTTTGCCACGTGACATTAACCTATTAGGCAGTTTAAATTTCAAACAGTTTTTCTATCCACTTTACACTTGACAACCATGCAAGTGTCAAACAACTTGTCAAAAATCAGTGTACGAATAGCGAAGTTCAATCGGTAAGAACCATGCTACATGTACACAATGGTATACACTTTAATTTACACTTTGCCACGTGACATTACCATGTAGGATAGTTTAAATTTCAAACTATTTTTCCATCCAGTTGACACTTGACAACAATGCAATTGTCAAATAACGTGTCAAAAATCACTGTACAAATACAAAAGTTCAATCGCTAAGAATCTTTCCATATGTACACTATGGTGTACACTTCAGTTTACAATTTGCCCCGTCACATTACCCTGCTCGAGAGTTTAAAATTCGAACAGTTTTCCCATCCAATTGACACATGACAACAATGCAAGTGCCAAACCACGTGTAAAAAATCAGTGTACAAATATCAAAGTTCAATCTGTAAGAACTTTACTCCATGTACACTATGGTGTACACTTTAGTTTACACTTCGCCACGTGACATTACCCTTCTGGACAGTTTAAATTTCAAACAATTTTCCTGTAATACTCCGAAATTTTATGCTCGTTTAAATTTCTTTTAGGATAGCGATTTAACCTTCAATATTCTTTTTGCCATAAGAAAAAGGGGGCACCACCTTTGTAGTGGTTAATGCTAGAGGTAGTTAATGAATACAGGCATGAAGTGTTAAATGTTGTATATGCATGAAGTGATCTTTAGTTAGTCGAAATATAAGTCAAATTTGGATTTGAATGAAGTAGATTACTTTGTTAGGACTTCAATTGACCAAATGATTAAATTATTTTGTTGCGATTTATTTTACAATCTACAATATTTGAATATGTAGGTTGGATACAAATTTAAATTTGGGATATGCTTTGCTAATAATGAAAGTTAGAGGGATTAGGTTATATTATTTGGAAAATGAGAGACTTCGTTTGTAAATCTAGAATTTGTGGCCACTTATTACCCTATAATCAATCCACTTGTCATTTATCATTACCATACACTTATGCAATAGACCAAACATGTGTAGAAGTAAAAAAAAAATGGGAGATAACAAAACGTGAGGCGGTGGGGATTAAAAAAAAAAGATCAATCCATCATCCTTCACTTTGCAAAACATTTATACACACAAATAGAGAGAAAAACCGACAAGAAGGAAGGAAAGGAAAAGGAAGTAAAGCCTAGCACTTTCAATTCATATTTCAATCGAAATTTCTTCAAGTTTTACGGTAAGATACTTTCCATGCTTAAGGGGTATGATTTCATTGTAATATTTATACTTAAGTTATGCATGAAAAGCCATAATATGCATTTGGTGGACAAGTCCACAAAGTTAGATATCTATTTATGCCTTAGGACAAGTCCGAAGGGCACCGACAAGCCAGAAGGTGCAAGTATGTGTTTGATTGCATTCTTTTGTGTAGTATTAACATGATAAAATCCAAGCATGGTATCTTACCGAGTATACCTTATAATCATAGTATTCTATTCTAAATTTTTAGATCCATAATCGTTGGGTTGATGGAAGTTAGCTGACATAAGTGATGATGGGTTAAGGACAAAGATGTTTTGCATCGAAAGTTTCCTTTTATATGTTATGTTCGATGACTGCTTTCCATCTGTTTTTCTTATGGTATTATATAAAAACATGTACATGACATAATGTAATATGATATTAATAGCAAATTTTGTAATCACATCTTTCATGTTATGTTAAGAGACATTTTACAGTTTTTTTTTTCTTGCAAGTGATGACATAGGCAGAAATGGAACAGTTTTGGGGTCAACTTCAAAATGATATTTCCAATTCTATAAGTATCCATTTGAGACTCTAAAAATATTTCTGTGTTCCTCTTTGAGTTTTCTAAATATGGCCACAGAATTTACTCAATTTGGATATTTGTGACCTGAGATATAAATTTTTAAACGTCAAGGGGTCAATCTTGATTTCCTGTGTAACACTTCATTGTTTTCAGTAAAACATCCATATCATTTGATCTTGGAAAATTTTCATATTTTAAATTAGAAAACTACTTGAAACTATCTTTCTAATGCCGTAAATTTCATGTAAAACAGAGTTGGGATGAATTTTATAAAAATTGTCAAACTTGCTGTCCCAACTAACCTTGGTAGTGCCGAGTCCGTATATGTAAAGTATAATTTCTTGTCGACATGCACTTCTACCGGCTATTGAATTTTATAAGAATTATTTTACCAAATTGAAAATAAGTTTCCAACATGTAATACTTCTATTTAATAGTATTTACATGTACCAAAGGTAGAAGCTATTATGTTTAGTACGTGACCCTCGAAGCTTAAGTTTGGGGTGTCACAGTGTGGTATCATAGCAGTTATACTTTTCTGTAGACTTTTTAAAAGAAAGTTATTGTCCTTCATCATCGAGCAAGCTAGCAACTGACTTCCAACTAACGATCAAGGTAAAATTTTTTTTTTAATTTTATGAGTTTTCTTATGCAACGAACTGCTATATCTATGGCTGGATATAGGAATACTTTGAATCAAGTCATGGTTGAGATTATGAAGTCATAAACACTTATATCTAAATATTTATTAGAGCCTTGTAGAGTAACATAATCAATTTTTGTCCTAGTTATGGCACGAAGGGTAAGAACCCCCACAATGAAAGAAGCTTGTGGTTTTGCGAAGAAGCGGGACATATTATTGACATTTTATTATAATTATTGTATGCATCCGCTCCATAGTCTCGAACAACATATGGACTTGCTAGACTGTATTATTGAGATGTTATGGGAGATACACCATAGCTTAAGGGATAAGGTGAAGATACAGAGGTTATATGAAACTGTTCCAGAACCTTGGGCCTCAGTCATAAATGAGAT
>NW_019236493.1:25555-27958 GCF_002742605.1 Olea europaea var. sylvestris
CATTAACACCTGCTGAAGAACAGGCTATAACTTGGGAGAGGTTTAAGGAACTTGTAGAAGAAAAATTCTTCCTGTCAGCTGTGAAAGATCAAGAGGAGATGGAGTTCCTCAGACTCCAGCAGGGAACCATGACCCTCGTGGAATATGAACGCAAATTTGAGGAATTATCAAGGTTTGCTTCACATCTAGTGGATACTGAGGAAAAGCGGGCTAGAAGATTTGAACGTGGACTTCAACCTTATATTCGTGACATAGTGTCAGTTCTTGAGCTGGGCACTTATCGAGAAGTCCTGAAACGAGCCCAGACTATTTCTTATCAAAGAACTCAAAACGTTGGAAATCCTTACCAAGTTCAAAATTTCTCAGGTAAGAGAAAGTGGAACTTTGACAGACAAAATATCGGTAAAGGAAAAGAGAATAATGCACCAAAGAAAGGAAAGATGGATATAGTAGGAGTTAGTGGTGAAAAGCGTTGTCCTAAGTGTGATAGACCTCACAAAGGAGAATGTCTATTGGGAAAAAATGTTTGTTTCAAGTGTGAAAAATCAGGACATTTCGCTAAAGAATGTCCCCAGAATCAGGCACAGAGGGGTGGAGATGACAAAAAAGGAAAAGCAAGAGTTTTCTCCTTATCTAGGCAAGAAGCAGAACGAGACCCTAATGTCCTCGCAGGTATCATCTCTGTTTCCAATATTCCTGCATTCGTACTTACAGATTCTGGAGCTACACATTCGTTCATTTCTTCTTCTTTTGTTGCAAAGTCCAAAGTGGAATGTGAATTCCTTTCGTATACCTTAGAAATATCTCTCCCATCTAGAAAGATACTTGTCGCTAACCAAATAGCTAGAGATATTAGGATAGAAATTAATGGTAGAGGTATAGTGGTAGATTTAATTCCATTAACGATAAAAGACTTTGATGTTATTCTTGGTATGGACCGGTTGTCTAAAAACTATGCAACTATTCATTGTACCAAGAAAATGGTGGTTTTTCGAAGATCGAGCGAGGAAGAGTTCAGTTTTGTGGGAACTGAGGCAAATACATCGTCTCATATAGTGTCAACAACTCAGATTGAAAGGATGACAAGAAAGGAATTAGCTCAAAGATTTCTAGTATCGATGACCGATATTAAACAAGATAAGTTGTCAGTTGAGGATGTCCAAATAGTTCGACACTATAAAGATGTTTTTCCAAAAGACCTTCTAGGTGTACCACCAGACAGGCAAGTAGAGTTTACCATCAATTTGGTACCAGGAGCAACACCTATTTCAAGGCTCCATATCGTATGGCATCGTTGGAACTACAAGAGCTGAAGGTACAGTTGAAGGAGCTTCTTGATAAGGGTTTCATTAGACCAAGTGTATCACCTTGGGGTGCACCTGTGTTATTTGTGAAAAAGAATGATGGAACAATGAGGCTGTGCATTGACTATCGAGAATTGAATCATCTCACTATCAAAAATAAATATCCACTTCTAAGAATAGAAGATTTGTTTGACCAGCTTAAGGGGGCTACAATATTTTCAAAGATCGATCTAAGATCAGGATATCACCAATTGAAAATTAAGACAGATGATATCCCTAAGACGGCTTTTAGGACGCGTTATGGTCACTATGAATTTCTGGTAATGCCTTTTGGATTAACTAATGTCCCGACAGTATTTATGGATTTAATAAATAGAGTATTCCATGAATACTTAGACCAATTTGTTATAGTTTTCATTAATGATATCTTAATCTATTCGAAGAATAATGAGGAACACGAGAAACATCTCATGATTGTCTTAGAAACTCTAAGAAAAGAGAAGCTTTATGCCAAATTCAAGAAATGTGAATCCTGGTTGAATAAAATAGGTTTTCTGGGGCACGTAATCACAACACGAGGAATTGAAGTAGATCCAACTAAAGTAGAAGCAGTAAATAATTGGGTAAGACCAACCAATGTTAGAGAAATACATAGTTTCTTGGGATTGGCTAGTTACTATAGAAGATTTATCGAAGGATTTTCTAAAATACAGGACCATTGACCTAATTGACTCGAAAAGGGATAAAATTTCAATGGACAAAGAAATGTGAACAAAGCTTCCAAGAGCTGAAACGAAGATTAGTCATAGCTCTAGTGTTAACAATACCTGACGGACCAGAAGGATTCGTTATATATAGCGATGCTTCGAAACAGGGCATAGGATGTGTTTTGATGCTAGAAAGGAAAGGTGATAGCCTATGCTTCTAGACAATTAAAACAATATGAACAAAACTACCCAACCCATGATCTAGAATTGGCTGCAGTAGTTCATGCCCTCAAGATATGGCGTCATTACTTATATGGAAATAAGTGTGACATTTATACCGATTATAAGAGTTTGAAGTATTTTTTCACCCAAAAGGAATTAAATATGAGGCA
>NW_019236493.1:28729-29241 GCF_002742605.1 Olea europaea var. sylvestris
GATTTGACATTTAATGTTGGTGATAAAGTTTTCTTAAAAGTGGCACCAATGAAGGGAGTTCTCCGTTTTGGGAAGAAAGGAAAACTTCGGCCAAGATTCATAGGTCCTTTTGAAATTTTGCAGAAAGTTGGAAATGCATCTTATCGAATTGCTCTACCACCAGATTTGTCAGCAGTTCATGATGTGTTCCACGTGTCGATGCTTCGACAATATGTGTCAGATCCAAGTCATGTGGTTAGTCATCAACCATTGGATATCAAACAAAATATGACATATGAGGAAAAACCAGTAGCAATATTGGACCGCAGAATCCAACAAATAAGAACAAAAGAAATTCCGTTAGTGAGAGTTCAATGGAGGAACCATAATGTCGAAGAATCAACCTGGGAAAGAGAAGAGGAAATCAAGACCAAGTATCCTGGACTTTTTAACTAAGTTCAAGGTAATTTCGAGGACGAAATTTTTTTTAAGGGAGGAGGGATGTAATACTCCGAAATTTTATGCTCGTTTAA
>NW_019236493.1:29535-54597 GCF_002742605.1 Olea europaea var. sylvestris
TATATATATATATATATATATATATCCATATCCATATCCATATCCATTGCCATAGAAAAAGATTTCCTTCACTTTGCAAAACATTTATACACACAAATAGAGAGAAAAACCGACAAGAAGGAAAGAAAGGAAAAGGAAGTAAAGCTAGCACTTTCAATTGATATTTCAATCAAAATTTCTTCAATTTTTACGACAAGATACTTTCCATGCTTAAGGGGTATGATTTCATGGTAATATTTATACTTAAGTTATGCATGAAAAGCCATAATATGCATTTGGTGGACAAGTCCACAAAGTTAGATATCTATTTATGTCTTAGGACAAGTCCGAAGGGCACCGGCAAGCCGGAAAGTACAAGTATGTGTTTGATTGCATTCTTTTGTGTAGTATTAACATGACAAAATCCAAGCATGGTATCTTACCGAGTATACCTTATACTCATAGTATTCTATTCTAAACTTTTAGATCCATGATCGTTGGGTTGATGGAAGTTAGCTGACATAAGTGATGATGGGTTAAGGACAAATATGTTTGCATTGAAAGTTTCCTTTTATATGTTGTGTTCGATGACTGCTTTCCATCTATTTTTCTTATGGTATTATATAAAAAAATGCACATGACATGATGTAATATGACATTAATAGCAAATTACGTAATCACATCTTTCATGTTATGTTAAGAGACATTTTACAGTTTTTTTTCTTGCAAGTGATGAAATAGGCAGAAACGGAACAGTTTTGGGGTCAACTTCAAAACGATATTTCCAATTCTATAAGTATCCATTTGAAACTCTAAAAATATTTCTATGTTTCTCTTTGAGTTTTCTAAATATGGCCGTAGGATTTACTCAATTTGGATATTTGTGGCCTGAGATATAAATTTTTAAACGTCAAGGGGTCAATCTGGATTTCCTGTGTAACACTTCACTGTTTTCAGTAAAACGTCCATATCATATGATCTTGGAAAATTTTCAGTAAAACTAAAGTGTACAAATGGGAATGTTCAATTGGTAAGAACCTTGCGACATGTACAACAAGGTGTACACTTTAGTTTACATTTTGCCACATGTCATTACCCAGTTGGACAGTTTAAATTTTAAACAATTTTCTCTTCCTCTTGACACTTGACAAAAATGCAAGTGCAAAACAGCTTGTCAAAAATCAGTGTACTAATAGCGAAGCTCAATCGATAAGAACCTTGCAACATGTACACTATGGTGTACACTTTACTTTACACTTTACCACGTGACATTACCCTGTTGGACAGTTTAAATTTCAAACTATTTTTCCATCTAGTTGACACTTGACAACAATGCAAGTGTTAAACAACATGTCAAAAATCAGTGTACAAATAGCAAAGTTCAATCGGTAAGAACCTTGCTACACGTACACTATGTTGTGCACTTTAGTTTACACTTTGCCACATGACATTACCCTGTTGGACAATTTAAATTTAAAACATTTTTTCCTTCCAATTGACACTTGACAACATACAAGTATCAAACAACGTGTTGAAAATCACTGTGCAAATTGCAAAGTTCAATCGGTAAGGACATTGCTACATATACACTATGGTGTACATTTCAGTTTACACTTTACCACGTGACATTACCCTGTTGGATAGTTTAAATAACAAATGGTTTTCCCATCCAATTGACACTTGACAACAATGCAAGTGTCAAAAAACGTGTTAAAAATTAGTTTACAAATAGCAAAGTTCAATGGGTAAGAACCTTGCGACATGTACACTACGGTGTACACTTTAGTTTACTCTTTGCCATGTGACACTACCATGTTGGACAGTTTAAATTTCAAACAGTTTTGTCATCCAATTGACACTTGACAATAATTCAAGTGTCAAACAACGTGTCAAAAATCAGTGTACAAATAGTAAAGTTCAATCGGTAAGGACCTTGTCGTATGTATACTATGGTGTACACTTTAGTTTACTCTTTGCCATGTGACAATACCTTGTTGAACTATTTAGATTTCAAACAATTTTCCCATCCAATTGACACTTGACAACGATTCAAGTGTGAAAAATCAGTGTACAAATAGCAAAGTTCAATCGATAAGAACCATGCGACATGTGCACTATGATGTGCACTATAGTTTACAATTTGCCACATGTCATTACCTTATTGGAGAGTTTAAATTTCAAATAGTTTTCCCATCCAATTGACACTTGATAACAATGCTTGTGTCAAATAATTGTCAAAAATAAGTGTACAAATAGCAAAGTTTAATCAGTAGGAACCTTGCGACATATACACTATGGTGTACACTTTAGTTTACACAATGCCACGTGCCAATACCCCGTTTGATATTTTAAATTTCAAAAAGTTTTCCCATCCAATAGACACTTGACAACAATGCAAATGTCAAACAACGTGTCAAAAATTTGTGTGCAAATAGCAAAGTTCAATCCATAAGGACCTTGCCACATGTACACTATGGTGTACACTTTACTTTACACTTTGCCACGTGACATTACCATGTTGGATAGTTTAAATTTCAAACAGTTTTCCCATCCAATTGTCACTTGACAACATTGCAAATGTCAAACAACGTGTTGAAAATGTCAAGGGTCAATTAGTTGGGAAAACTATTTGAAATTTAAACTGTCCAACAGGGTAATGTCACATGGCAAAGTGTAAACTAAAGTGTGTAGCCCATAGTGTACATGTAGCACGGTTCTTACTGATTGAAATTTGCTATTTGTACTCTGATTTTTTACACGTTGTTTGACACTTGTATTATTGTCAAGCATCAATTAGATGGCAATACTATTTGAAATTTAAACTGTCCAGAAGGGTAATATCACGTGGCAAAGTGTAAACTAAAGTGTACACATAGTGTACATGTAGCAAGGTTCTTATTGATTGAGCTTTGCTGTTTGAACACTGATTTTTTACACGTTGTTTGACACTTGCATTATTGTCAAGTGTCAATTGGGTGGTAAAACTATTTGAAATTTAAACTATCTAGATGGGTAATGTCACGTGGCAAAGTGTACACTAAATTGTATGCTTTAGTGTACTTGTTGCAAGGTCCTCACCGATTGAACTTTGCTATTTGTTCACTGATTTCTGACACGTTGTTTGACACTTGCATTGTTGTCAAACATCAAATGGATGGTAATGACATGTGGCAAAGTGTAAACTAAAGTGTACACCATAGTGTAAATGTAGCGGGGTTCTTACCGATTGAATTTGGCTATTTGCACAATGATGTTTGACACGTTGTTTAACACTAGCATTGTCGTCAAGTGTCAATTGGATGGGAAAACTATTTGAAATTTGAACTGTCCAACAGGGTAATGTCATATGGCAAAGGGTAAACTAAAGTATACACCATAGTGTACATTTAGCAAAGTTCTTACCGATTGAACATTACTATTTGTACACTTATTTTTGACACGTTGTTTGACACTTGCATCGTTGTCAAGAGTCAATTGGATGGGAAAACTAGTTGAAATTTAACCTGTCCAACAGGGTCATGTCATGGGGTAAGCTGTAAACTAAAGTGTATACCATAGTGTACATGTTGCAAGGTTCTTACCGATTGAACTTTGCTATTTGTACACTGCTTTTTGACACCTTATTTGATACTTGCACTGTTATCAAGTGTCAAAAGGATGGAAATTTTGTTTGAAATTTAAATGGTCCAACAGGGTAATGTCATGTGGTAAAGTGTAAAGTAAAGTGTACGATATAGTGTACTTGCTGCAAGGTCCTTACTGATTGAACTTTGCTTTTTGTACACTGATTTTCGACACGTTGTTTGACATTCGTATTGTTGTCAAATGTCAATTGGATGGGATAAATGTTTGAAACTTAAACTGTCCAACAGGGTAACGTCACATGTATACACCATAGTATACGTGTAGCAAGGTTCTTATCGATTGAACTTTGCTATTTGTATACTAATTTTTTACATGTTGTTTGACGCTTTCATTATTGTCAAGTGTCGACTGGATGGAAAACTGTTTGAAATTTAAACTGTCCAAAAGGGTAATGTCACGTGGCGAAGTGTAAGCTAAAGTGTACACCATAGTGTACATGTAGCAAGGTTCTTACGGATTGAACTTTGTTATTTGTACACTGATTTTTTATACGTTGTTTGACACTTGCATTATTGTTAAGTGTCAATTGGCTAATAAAACTATTTGAAATTTAAATTGTCCAAAAGGGTAATGTCACGTGGCAAAGTGTAAACTAAAGTGTACACCAGTAAGAACCTTGCTACATGTACACTGATTTTTTGACACGTTGTTTGACACTTGCATTATTGTCAAGTGTCAATTGGATCGTAATACTATCTGAAATTTAGACTGTCCAGAAGGGTAAATCATAGTGTACATGTAGCCAGGTTCTTAGCGATTGAACTTTATGATTTGTACACTGATTTTTTACACGTTGTTTGACACTTGTATTGTTGTCAAGGGTCAATTAGTTGGGAAAACTATTTGAAATTTAAACTGTCCAACAGGGTAATATCACATGGCAAAGTGTAAATTAAAGTGTGAAGCCCATAGTGTACATGTAGCACGGTTCTTACTGATTGAACTTCGCTATTTGTACACTGATTTTTTACACGTTGTTTGACACTTGCATTATTGTCAAGCGTCAATTGGATGGTAATACTATTTGAAATTTAAACTGTCTACAAGGGTAATATCACGTGGCAAAGTGTAAACTAAAGTGTACACATAGTGTACATGTAGCAATGTTCTTATTGATTGAACTTTGCTAGTTTACACTAATTTTTTACACGTTTTTTGGCACTTGCATTATTGTCAAGTGTCAATTGGATGGTAAAACTATTTGAAATTTAAACTATCTAGAAGGGTAATGTCACGTGGCAAAGTGCAAACTAAAGTGTAAATCATAGTGTACATGTAGCCAGTTTCTTAGCGATTGAACTTTATGATTTGTACATTGATTTTTTACACGTTGTTTGACATTTACATTGTTGTCAAGTGTCAATTGGATGGAAAAATTGTTAAAATTTGAACTGTTCAACAGGGTAATGACACGTGGCAAAGTGTAAACTAAAGTGTACACAATAGTGTACATGTTGCAAGGTTCTTACCGACTGAATTTGGCTATTTGCACAATGATATTTGACGCGTTGTTTGACACTTGCATTGTTGGCAAGTGTTACCTAGATGGAAAAACTATTTGAAATTTTAACTGTCCAACAGGGTAATGTCACGTGGCAAAGGGTAAACTAAAGTTTACGCTATAGTGTACTTGTAGCAAGGTCCTTACCAATCGAACTTTGCTTTTTGTACGCTGATTTTCGACATGTTGTTTGACACTCGTATTGTTGTCAAGTGTTAATTGGATGGGATAACTGTTTGAAATTTAAACTGTCCTACAGGGTAGTGTCACATGTATACACCATAGTGTACGTGTAGCAAGGTTCTTGCCAATTGAATTTTGCTATTTGTACACTGATTTTTTACACGTTGTTCGACACTTTCATTATTGTCAAGTGACAATTGGATGGGAAAATAGTTTGAAATTTAAGCTATCCAAAAGGGTAATGTCACATGGTGATGTGTAAACTAAATTGTACACCATAGTGTACATGTAGCAAGGCTTTTACCGATTGAACTTTGTTATTTGTACACTATAGTGTACATGTTGCAAGGTTCTTACCGATTGAATTTGGCTATTTGCACAATGATATTTGACGCGTTGTTTGACACTTGCATTGTTGGCAAGTGTCAACTAGATGGGAAAACTATTTGAAATTTTAACTATCCAATAGAGTAATGTCACGTGGCAAAGGGTAAACTAAAGTGTACGCTATAGTGTACTTGTAGCAAGGTCCTTACCAATCGAACTTTGCTTTTTGTACGCTGATTTTCGACACGTTGTTTGACACTCGTATTGTTGTCAAGTGTTAATTGGATGGGATAACTGTTTGAAATTTAAACTGTCCTACAGGGTAGTGTCACATGTATACACCATAGTGTACGTGTAGCAAGGTTCTTGCCAATTGAATTTTGCTATTTGTACACTGATTTTTTACACGTTGTTCGACACTTTCATTATTGTCAATTGACAATTGGATTGGAAAACAGTTTGAAATTTAAGCTATCCAAAAGGGTAATGTCACGTGGTGATGTGTAAACTAAATTGTACACCATAGTGTACATGTAGTAAGGCTTTTACCAATTGAACTTTGTTATTTGTACACTAATTTTTTACACGTTGTTTGACGCTTGCATTATTGTCAAGTGTCAATTGGATGGTAAAACTGTTCGAAATTTAAACTGTCCAGAAGGGTAATTTCACATGGCGAAGTATAAACTATAGTGTACACCACAGTGTACATGCAGCAAGGTTCTTACCGATTGAACTTTGCTACTTGTAAACTAATTTTTTACACGTTGTTTAACACTTGCATTATTGTCAAGTGTCAAGTAGAGGGGAAAACTATTTGAAATTTAAACTTTCCAGCAGGGTAATGTCACGTGGTAAAGTGTAAACTAAAGTGTGTAGCCCATAGTGTACATGTCGCAAGGTTCTTAACGATTGAACTTTTTGATTTGTGTGCTAACTTTTGACACGTTGTTTGACACTTGCATTTTTGTCAAGTGTCAATTGGATAGGAAAACTATTTGAAATTTAAACTGTCCAACAAGGTAATGTCACGTGGCAAATTGTATACTAAATTGTACACCATGGTGTACATATAGAAAGATTTTTAGCGATTGAACTTTGCTATTTGTACACTAATTTTTGACACATTGTTTGATACTTGTATTGTTGTCAAGTGTCAAAAGGATGGAAAAACTGTTTAAAATTTGGACTGTCCAACAGGGTAATGTCGTGTGGCAAATTGTAAATTAAAGTGCACGCTATAGTGTACTTGTAGCAAGTTCCTTACCGATTGAACTTTACTTTTTGTACACTTATTTTTGATGCGTTGTTTGACACTCGCATTATTGTCAAGTGTGAATTGGATGGGTTAACTGTTTGAAATTTAAACTGTCCAACAGGGTAGTGTCACATGTATACACCAGAGTGTACGTGTAGCAAGGTTCTTACCGATTGAACTTTGTTATTAGTACACTGATTTTTTACACGTTATTTGACACTTTCGTTATTGTCAAGTGTCAATTGGATGGAAAAACTGTTTGAAGTTTAAACTATCCAAAACGATAATGTCACGTGGCGAAGTGTAAACTAAAGTGTACACCATAGTGCACATGTAGCAAGGTTCTTACCGATTGAACTTTGTCATTTGTACACTGATTTTTTACACGTTGTTTGACACTTGCATTGTTGTTATGTGTCAATTGGAGGGAAAATTGTTTGATATTTAAATTGTCCAAAATGATAATGTCACGTGGCAAAGTGTAAACTAAAGTGTACTCCATAGTATACATGTAGCAAGGTTCTTATCGATTGAACTTTGCTATTTGTACACTGATTTATGACATGTTATTTGATACTTGAATTGTTGTCGAGTGTCAAAAGGATGGGAAAATTGTTTAAAATTTAAATTGTCCAGTAGGGCAGTGTCACGTGGCAAAGTGTAAACTAAAGTGTGTAGCCCATAGTGTACATGTCGCAAGGTTCTCAACGATTGAACTTTGCAATTTGTGCACTGATTTTTGACACGTTGTTTGACACTTGCATTGTTGTCAAGTGTCAATTGGATGGAAAAACTATTTGAAATTTAAACTGTCCAATAGGGTAATGTCATGTGGCAAATTGTATACTAAATTGTACATCATAGTGTACATATAGAAAGATTCTTAGCGATTGAACATTGCTATTCGTACACTAATTTTTGACACATTGTTTGATACTTGCATTGTTGTCAAGTGTCAAAAGGATGGAAAAACTGTTTGAAATTTAAACTGTCCAACAGGGTAATGTTGTGTGTCAAAGTGTAAACAAAATTGTATGCCTTAGAGTACTTGTAGCAAGGTCCTTACTGATTGAACTTTGATATTTGTACACTGATTTTCGACACGCTGTTTGACACTTTCATTTTTATCAAGTGTTGATTGGATAGGAAAACTTTTTGAAATTTAAATTGTCCAACAGAGTAATGTCACGTGGCAAAGGGTAAACTGAAGTGTACACAATAGTGTACATTTAGTAAGGTTCTTACCGTTTGAACATTGCTATTTGTACATTAATTTTTGGTACGTTGTTTGACACTTGCATTGTTGTCAAAAGTCAATTGGATGGGAAGACTAGTTGAAATTTAAATCTCCAGTAGGGTAATGTCATGGGGTAAACTGTAAACTAAAGTATACACCATAGTGTACATTTAGCAAGGTTCTTATCGATTGAACTTTGCTATTTGTACACAGATTTTTGACACGTTATTTGATACTCGCATTGTTGTCAAGTGTCAAAAGGATGGGAAAATTGTTTGAAATTTAAACTGTCCAGCATAGAAGTGTCACGTGGTAAAGTGTACACCATATTGTACATGTAGCAAGGTTTTTACCGATTAAACTTTGCTATTTGTACATTGATTTTTTACACGTTGTTTGACACTTGCATTGTTGTCAAGTGTCAATTGGATGGGAAAACTATTTGAAATTTAAACTGTGCAGCAGGGTATTGTCATGTTGCAAAGTGTAAATTAAAGTGTGTACACCATAGTTTACATATCGTAAGGTTCTTACCGATTGAGCTTTGCAATTTGTGCACTGATTTTTGACACGTTGTTTGATACTTGCATTGTTGTCAAGTTCGATTGGATGGGAAAACTATATGAAAGTTAAATTGTCCAAAAGGGTAATGTCATGTGGCAATATTTAAACTAAAGTGTACACCACATTGTATGTATAGAAAGATTCTTAGCGATTGAACTTAGCTATTTGTCAAGTGTCAATTGGATGGCAAAACTGTTTGATATTTAAACTGTCCAACAGGTTAATGTCACATGGCAAAGTGTAAACTAAAGTGTACAACATAGTGTACATTTAGTGAGGTTCATACTGGTTGAACTTTGCTACTTGTACACTAATTTTTGACACATTGTTTGATACTTGCATTGTTGTCAAGTGTTAAAAGGATGGAAAAGCTGTTTGAAATTTAGACTGTCCAACAGGGTAATGTCACGTTCAAAGTGTAAACTAAAGTGTACGTTATAGTGTACTTGTAGCACGGTCCTTACCGATTGAACTTTGCTAGTTGTGCACTAATTTTTTACACGTTGTTTGACACTTACATTGTTGTCAAGTGTCAATTGGATGGGAAAACTATTTGAAATTGAAAGGGTCCAACGGGGTACGTGGCAAAGTGTAAACTAAAGTGTACGTTATAGTGTACTTGTAGCACGGTCCTTACCGATTGAACTTTGCTAGTTGTGCACTAATTTTTTACACGTTGTTTGACACTTACATTGTTGTCAAGTGTCAATTGGATGGGAAAACTATTTGAAATTGAAAGGGTCCAACGGGGTACGTGGCAAAGTGTAAACTAAAGTGTACGTTATAGTGTACTTGTAGCACGGTCCTTACCGATTGAACTTTGCTAGTTGTGCACTAATTTTTTACACGTTGTTTGACACTTACATTGTTGTCAAGTGTCAATTGGATGGGAAAACTATTTGAAATTGAAAGGGTCCAACGGGGTACGTGGCAAAGTGTAAACTAAAGTGTACGTTATAGTGTACTTGTAGCACGGTCCTTACCGATTGAACTTTGCTAGTTGTGCACTAATTTTTTACACGTTGTTTGACACTTACATTGTTGTCAAGTGTCAATTGGATGGGAAAACTATTTGAAATTGAAAGGGTCCAACGGGGTACGTGGCAAAGTGTAAACTAAAGTGTACGTTATAGTGTACTTGTAGCACGGTCCTTACCGATTGAACTTTGCTAGTTGTGCACTAATTTTTTACACGTTGTTTGACACTTACATTGTTGTCAAGTGTCAATTGGATGGGAAAACTATTTGAAATTGAAAGGGTCCAACGGGGTACGTGGCAAAGTGTAAACTAAAGTGTACGTTATAGTGTACTTGTAGCACGGTCCTTACCGATTGAACTTTGCTAGTTGTGCACTAATTTTTTACACGTTGTTTGACACTTACATTGTTGTCAAGTGTCAATTGGATGGGAAAACTATTTGAAATTGAAAGGGTCCAACGGGGTACGTGGCAAAGTGTAAACTAAAGTGTACGTTATAGTGTACTTGTAGCACGGTCCTTACCGATTGAACTTTGCTAGTTGTGCACTAATTTTTTACACGTTGTTTGACACTTACATTGTTGTCAAGTGTCAATTGGATGGGAAAACTATTTGAAATTGAAAGGGTCCAACGGGGTACGTGGCAAAGTGTAAACTAAAGTGTACGTTATAGTGTACTTGTAGCACGGTCCTTACCGATTGAACTTTGCAATTTGTGCACCGATTTTTGATACGTTGTTTGACACTTGCACTATTGTCAAGTGCCAATTGGATGGAAAAATTACTGGAAATCTAAATTGTCCAATAGGGTAATCTCACGTGGCAAATTGTAAACTAAAGTGTACACCATAGTGTACATATGGAAAGATTCTTAGTTATTGAACTTTGCTATTTGTGCACTGATTTTTAACACATTGTTTGATATTTGCATTGTTGTCAAGTGTCAAAAGGATGGGAAAATTGTTTGAAATTTAAACTGTTCAACAGTGCAATGTCGCGTGGCAAAGTATAAACTAAAGTGTACACCTTAGTGTACTTGAAGCAAGGTCCTTGCCGATTGAACTTTGCTATTTGTATACTAATTTTTGACAAGTTGTTTGACACTGGCCTTGTTGTGAAGTGTCAATTGGATGGAAAAATTGTTTGAAATTTAAACTGTCCAATAGGGTAATGTCACGTGGCAAAGTGTAAACTAAAGTGTACACCATAGTATACATGTCACAACGTTCTTATCGATTGAACTTTGCTATTTGCACACCGATTTTCGACACGTTGTTTAACACTTGTTTTGTTGTTAAGTGTTAGTTGGATGAAAAAGCTATTTGAAATTTAAACTATCCAACAATGTAATGTCAAGTGGAAAAGGGCAAACTAAAGATTACTCCATAGTGTACGTGTAGCAAGGTCCTTACCGATTGAACATTGCTATTTGTACACTGATCTTTGAAACGTTGTTTGACACTTGCATTTTTGTCAAGTGTCAACTGGATGGGAAAACTATTTGGAAATTAAGCTGTCCAACAGGGTAATGTCATGTGGTAAAGTGTAAACTTAAGTGTACACCATAGTGTATATGTAGCAAGGTTCTTACCGATTGAACATTCCAAATTGTGCACTGATTGTTTACACATTGCTTGCAATGTTGTGAAGTGTCAATTGGATGGGAAAACTGTTAGAAATTTAAACTATGCAATGAGGCACGTAGCAAAGTGTAAACTAAAGTGTACACCATAGTGTACATAAAGCAAGGTTCTTATCGATTGAACTATGCTATTGGTATACATATTTTTGATGTTGTTTGAAACTTGCATTGTTGTCATGTGTCAATTGGATGGGAAAACTATTTGAAATTTAAATTATCCAACAGGATAATGTCACGTGGCAAAGTGTAAACTAAAGTGTACACCATAGTGTACATGTGGCAAGGTCCATACCGATTGAACTTTGCTATTTGTACACTGATTTTCGACACGATGTTTGACACTTGCGTTGTTGTCAAGTGCCAATTGGATGGGAAAACCAATTGAAATTTAAATTGCCAACAAGGTAATGTCACGTTGCAAAGTCTAAACTAAAGTGTACACCATAGTGTACATGTAGTAAGGTTCTTACCGATTGAATTTTGCTATTTGTACACTGATTTTTGACCCGTTGTTTGACACTTACATTGTTGTCAAGTGTCAATTTGATGGGAAAACTGTTTGAAATTTAAACAGTCCAATAAGGCATTGTCACGTGACAAAGTGTAAATTGAAGTGTACACCATGGTGTTCATGTAGAAAGGTTCCTGGCTCTTAAACTTTGCAATTTGACACTGATTCTTGGCACGTCATTTGACACTTGCATTGTAGTCAAGTGTCAATTGGATGAAAAAACTATTTGAAATTTAAACTGTCCAACAAGGTAATGTCAAGTGGCAAAGTGGAAACTAAAGTGTACACCATAGTGTACATGCAGCAAGGTCCTTACCAATTGGGCTTTACTATTTATACAATGATTTTCGTCACGTTGTTTGACACTTGTATTGCTGTGAAGAGTCAATTGGATGGTAAAATTATTTGAAATTTAAACTATCCAATAAGGTAATGTCACGTGGGAAACTGTGAACTAAAGTGTACATCATAGTGTACATGTAGTAAGGTTCTTAACGATTGAACTTTGCTATTTGTACACTGATTTTTAACACGTTGTTTGACACTTGCATTGTTGTCAAGTGTCAATTGGATGGGTAAACTGTTTGAAATTTAAATTGTCCAACAGGGTAATGTCACGTGACAAAGTGTAAACTAAAGTTTACACCATAGTGTATTTGTAGCAAGGTTCCTACTGCATAAACTTTGTTATTTGTACACTGATTCTTGACACGTTGTTTGACACTTGCACTGTAGTCAAGTGTCAATTGGATGGGAAAACTACTTGAAATTTAAATGGTCCATCAGGGTAATGTCACGTGGCAAAGTGTAAGCTAAAGTGTACACCATAGTGTACATGTAGTAAGGTCCTTACTGATTGGACTTTATCATTTGTACACTTATTTTTGACACGTTGTTTGACACTTGCATTCCTGTCAAGTGTCAATTGGATGGAAAACTGTTTGAAATTAAAACAATCCAATAGGTAATATCACGTGGCAAAGTGTATACAATAGTGTAAATGTCACAAGATTCTTACCGATTGAACTTCGCTATTTGTGTGCTCATTTTGGACACGTTGTTTGACACTTGCATTGTTGTCAAGTGTCAATTGGATGGGAAAATTGTTTAAAATTTATACTTTCCAACTAGGTAATGTCGTGTGGCAAAGTGTAAACTAAAGTGTACGCCTTAGTGTACTTGTAGCAAGGTCCTTACCGATTGAATTTTTCTATGTGTACACTGATTTTCAACACGTTGTTTGACACTGGCATTATTGTCGAGTTTCAATTGGATGGGAAAACTGTTTGAAATTTAAACTGTGCAGTAGGGTAATGTCACGTGGCAAAGTGTAAACTAAAGTGTATACACAATAGTTTACGTGTAGCAAGGTTCTTACAGATTGAGCTTTGCAATTTGTGCTCTGATTTTTGACACGTTGTTTGACACTTGCATTATTATCAACTTCGAATGGGTGGGAAAATTGTATGAAATTCAAACCGTCCAGCAGGGCAAATTCATGTGGCAATGTGTAAACTAAAGTGTACACCACGATGTACATATAGAAATATTTTTAGCGATTGAACTTAGCTATTCGTACACTGATTAGACACGTTGTTTGACACTTACATTTTTGTCAACTGTCAATTGGATGGCAAAATTGTTTGACATTTAAACTCTCCAACAGGGTAATGTCACATGGCAAAGTGTAAACTAAAGTGTACACCACAGTGTACATTTAGTAAGGTTCTTACCGATTGAACTTTTCTATTTGTACACTGATCTTTGACACATTGTTTGATACTTGCTTTGTTGTCAAATGTCAAAAGGATGGAAAAGCTATTTGAAATTTAAATTGTCCAATAGGATAATGTCAAGTGGCAAAGTGTAAACTAAACTGTCCGCTATAGTGTACTTGTAGCACGGTCCTTACCGGTTGAACTTTGCTTTTTGTACACAAATTTTTGACACGTTGTTTGACACTTGCATTGTTGTCAAGAGTTAATTGGATGGGAAAAATATTTCAAATTTAAACTGTCCAATGGGGTAATATCACATGGCAAAGTGTAAACTAAAGTGTACACCATAGTGTACATGTCGCAACGTTCTTACCGATTGAACTTTACTATTTCTACACTGATTTTCGACACATTGTTTGACACTTGTATTGTTGTCAAGTGTCAGATGGATGAAAGAACTATTTGAAATTTAAACTGTCCAATAGGGTAATGTCACGTGGCAAAGGGTAAACTAAAGATTACACCATAGTGTACATATAGCAAGGTCCTTACCGATTGAACTTTTATATTTGTACACTGATTTTCGACACGTTGTTTTACACTTGCATTGTTGTCAAGTGTCAATTGGATGGGAAAATTGTTTGAAACTTAAACTGTCCAAAAGGGTAATGTCATGTGGCAAAGTGTAAACTTAAGTGCACATCATAGTGTACATGTAGCAAGGTGCTTACCGATTGAACTTTGCTAGTTGTGCACTGATTTTTTACACATTGTTTGACACTTGCATTATTGTTAAGTGTCAATTCGATGGGAAAATTGTTTGAAATTTAAACTGTCCAACAGGGTACGTGACAAAGTGTAAACTAAAGTGTACACTATAGTGTACACTATTGGTACGTATTTTTTGACACGTTGTTTGAAACTTACATCGTTGTCATGTGTCAATTGGATGGGAAAACTATTTAAAATTTAAATTGTCCAATAGGATAATGTCACTTGGCAAAGTGTAAACTAAAGTGTACACCATAATGTACAAATAGCAAGGTTCCTACCACGTAAACTCTACTATTTGTACACTGATTCTTGACACGTTGTTTGACACTTGCATTATACTCAAGTGTCAATAGGATGGAAAAACTGTTTGAAATTTAAAATGCCAAAGAGGGTTATGTTACGTGGAAAATTGTAGGCTAAAGTGTACACCATAGTGTACATGTAGCAAGGTCCTTACCGATTGAACTTTGCTATTTTTACCCTGATTTCACACGTTGTTCGACACTTGCATTGTTGTCAAGTGTCAAGTTGATGGGAAAACCATTTGAAATTTAAACTTCCAATAGGGTAATGTCACGTTGAAAAGTATAAACTAAAGTGTACACCATAGTGTACGTGTAGTAAGGTTCTTACTGATTGACCTTTACCATTTGTACACTGATTTTTGACCCGTTGTTTGACACTTGCATTGTTGTCATGTGTCAATTGGATGGGAAAATTGTTTGAAACTTAAACTATCCAACAAGGTAATGTCACGTGGCAAAGTGTAAACTAAAGTGTGTAGCCTATAGTGTACATGTCGCAAGGTTCTTACCGATTGAACTTTGTAATTTGTGCTCTGATTTTTGACACGTTGTTTGACACATGCATTATTGTTAAGTGTCAATTGGATGGGAAAACTTTTTGAAATTTAAATTGTCCAACAGGGTTATGTCACATGGCAAATTGTAAACTAAAGTGTACACCACAGTGTACATATAGAAAGATTTTAGCGATTGAACTTTGCTATTTGTACACTAATTTTTGACACATCGTTTGATACTTACGTTGTTACCAAATGTCAAAAGGATGGAAAAACTATTTGAAATTTAAACTGTTCAATGGGGTATGGTCGCGTGGCAAAGTGTAAACTAAAGTGTACGCCTTAGTGTACTTGTAGCAAGGTCCTTACCGACTGAACTTTACTATTTGTGCACTGATTTTCAACACGTTGTTTGATACTACCCTTGTTGTCAAGTGTTAATTGGATGGAAAAACTATTTGAAATTTAAACCGTCCAACAGGGTAATGTCACAAGGTAAAGTGTAAACTAAAGAGTGTAGCCCATAGTGTACATGTCGCAAAGTTCTTATCGATTGAACTTTGCAATTTATGCACTGATTTTTGACGCGTTGTTTGACACTTGCATTGTTGTCAAGCGTCAATTGGATGGGAAAACTATTTGAAATTTAAAATGTCCAACAGGGTAATTTCACGTGGCAAAGTGTAAACTAAAGTGTACAACATAGTTTACATGTAGCAAGGTTCTTGCCGATTGAACTTTGCTATTTGTACACTGATTTTTGACACGTTGTTTGACACTTGCATTGTAGACTGGTGTCAATTGGATGAGAAAATTGCTTGAAATTTAAATTGTCCAACAGGGTAATGTCACGTGGAAAAGTGTAAACTAAAGTATGTACCATAGTATACATATAGCAAGGTTCTTTTAGATAGGACTTTTCTATTTGTACACTGATTTTTGACACGTTGTTTGACACTTGCATTGCTGTCAAGTGTTAATTGGATGGGAAAACTGTTTGAAATTTAAACTGCCCAACAGGGTAATGTCACGTGGGAAACTATAAACTAAAGTGTACACCATAGTGTACATGTAGCAAGGTTCTTACCGATTGAACTTTGCTATTTCTACACTGATTTTTGACGTGTTGTTTGACTCTTCCATTGTTGCCAAGTGTCAAAAGGATGGGAAAACTATTTGAAATTTAAACTGTCCAACAGGGTAATGTCACGTGGTAAAGTGTAAACTAAAGTGTACACCATAGTGTACTTGTAGCAAGGTCCTTACCGATTGAACTTTGCTATTTGTACTCTAATTTTCGACACATTCTCTGACACTTGCATTGTTTTCAAGTGTAAATTGGATGAAAAAGTTGTTTAAAATTTAAACTGTCCAACAGGGTAATGTCACTTGCCAAAGTTTAAACTAACGTTTTCACCATAGTGTACATGTTGCAAGGTTCTTGCCAATTGAACTTTTGTATCTGTACACTAATTTTAGACACGTTGTTTGACACTTGCATTATAGTCGGGTGTCAATCAGATGGGAAACTTGTTTGAAATTTAAAGGGTAATGTCACGAGGTAAAGTGTAAACTAAAGTGTACACCATAGTGTTTATGTAGGAAGGTCCTTACCTATTGGGCTTTGCTATTTGTGCACTTATTTCTGACACGTTGTTTTACACTTGTATTGCTGTCAAGTCTCAATTGGATGAGAAAATTATTTGAAATTTAAACTGTCCCACAGGGTAATGTCACGTGGCAAAGTGTAAACTAAAGTGTAAACCATAGTGTACATGTCGAAAAGTTCTTATTGATTGAACTTTGATAGTTGTACACTTATTTTTGACACGTTGTTTGACACTAGCATTGTTTTCAAGTATCAATGGGATGGGAAAACTATTTGAAATTTTAACTGCCCAACAGGGTTATGTCATGTGGCAAAGTGTAAACTAAAGTGTACACCATAGTGTACATGTAGCAAGGTTCTTACCGATTGGACTTGCATTGTTGTCGAGTGCCAGTTGGATGGGAAAGCTATTTGAAATTTAAATTGTCTAACAGGGAAATGACACATGGCAAAGTGTAAACTAATGTATACACCATAGTGTACATGTCGCAGGATTCTTACCGATTGAACTTTGCCATTCGTACACTAATTTTTGATAAGTTGTTTAACACTTGCATTGTTGTCATGTGTTAATTTGAAGGAAAAACTGTTTGAAATTTAAATTTTTCAAAGGGGTAACGTCACATGGAAAAGTGTAAACTAAAGTGTACACCACAGTGTACATGTAACAAGGTTCTTATCGATTGAACTTTGCTATTTGTATACACCATAGTGTACATGTAGCTAGGTTCTTACCGATTGAACTTTGCAATTTGTACACTGATGTTTGACGCATTGTTTCACACTTACATTGTTGTCAAGTGTCTATTGGACGTGAAAACTATTTGAAGTTTAAACTATCCATCAAGGTAATATCACTTGGAAAAGTGTAAACTAAATTGTACACCATAGTGTACATATAGAAAGTTCTTATCGATTGAACAATGCTATTTTTACACTGATTTTGGACACATTGTTTCACATTTGCATCACAGTCAAGGGTCAATAAGTTTGGAAAACTGTTTAAAATTTATACTGTCCAATAGCGTAATGTCACGTGGCAAAGTGTAATCTAAAGTGTACACCATAGTGTACATGTAGTAAGGTCATTACCAATTGAACTTTGCTATTTGTATACTGATTTTTGACACGTTGTTTGACACTTGCATTTTTGTCAAGTATCAATTGGATGGCAAAACTATTTGATGTTTAAATTGTCTAACCGGGTAATGTCACGTGGCAAAGTGTAAACTAAAGTGTACACCATAGTGTACATTTAGCAAGGTTCTTATCGATTGAACTTTGCTATTTGTACACTGATCTTTTTCACATTGTTTGATACTTGCATTGTTGTCAAGTGTCAAAAGAATGGAAAAGTTGTTTGAAATTTAAACTGTTCAACAGGGTAATGTCACATGGGAAAGTGTAAACTAAAGTGTACGCTATAGTGTACTTGTAGCACGATCCTTACCGATTGAACTTTACTTTTTGTACGTTGATTTTTGACACATTGTTTGACACTTGCTTTGTTGTCAAGTGTCAATTAGATGAAAAAATTGTTTGAAATTTAAACTATCCAACGAGGTAAAGTCATGTGGCAATGTGTAAACTAAAGTGTACACCATAGTGTACATGTCGCAACGTTCTTAACAATTGAACTTTGCTATTTGTACACCGATTTTTGACACGTTGTTTGACACTTGTGTTGTTATCAAGTATCAATTGGATGGAAAAATTGTTTAAAATTTAAACTGTCCAATAGGGTAATGTCACGTGGCAAAGGGTAAACAAAAGATTACACCATAGTGTACATTTAGCAAGGTCCCTACCGATTGAACTTTGCTACTTGTACACCGATTTTTGACACATTGTTTGACACTTGTATTGTTATCAAGTGTCAATTGGATGGGAAAATGGATTGAAACTTAAACTGTCCAATAGGGAAATGTCATGTGACAAAGTGTAAACTTAAGTGTAGACCATAGTGTACATGTAGCAGGGTGCTATCCAATTGAACTTTGCTAGTTGTGCATGGATTCTTTACACATCGTTGACACTTTCATTGTTGTCAAGTATCAATTGGATGGAAAAACTGTTTGAAATTTAAACTATCCAACAGGACAAGTGGCAAAGTGTAAACTAAAGTGTACATAAAGCATGGTTCTTACCGATTGAACTATGCTATTGGTGCGCATATTTTTGACACGTTGTTTGAAACTTGTACTATTGTCATGTGTCAATTGGATGGGAAAACTATTTGAAATTTAAATTGTCCAACAGGATAATGTCACGTGACAAAGTGTAAACTAAAGTATACACCATAGTGTACATATAGCAAGGTTCCTACCGCTTAAACTCTACTATTTGTACACTGATTCTTGACACGTTGTTTGACACTTGCATTGTAGTCAAGTGTCAATAGGATGGGAAAACTATTTGAAATTTAAAATGTCCAACAGGGTAATGTTACGTGGCAAATTGTAGACAAAAGTGTACACCATAGTGTACATGTAGCAAGATCCTTACAGGTTGAACTTTGCAATTTGTGCACTAATTTTTGACACGCTGTTTGATACTTGCATTGTTGCCAAGTGTCAATTGGATGGGATAACTGTTCGAGATTTAAACTGCCCAAGAGGGTAATGTCACGTGGTAAATTGTAAACTAAAGTGTACACCAAAGTGTACATATAGAAAGATTCTTAGCGATTGAACTTTGCTATTTGTACACTGATTTTTCACACATTGTTTGATACCTGTATTGTTGTCTAGTGTCAAAAGGATGGGTAAACTATTTGAAATTTAAACTGTCCAACAATGTTGCATGGCAAAGTGTAAACTAAAGTGTACACCTTAGTGTACTTGTAGCAAGGTCCTTGCCGATTCAACTTTGCTATTTGTACACTGATTTTCGACACGTTGTTTGACACTGGCATTGTTGACAAGTATCAATTGGATGGGAAAACTGTTTGAAATTTAAACTGTCCAATGGGGTAATGTCACGTGGCAAAGTGTAAACTAAAGTGTACACCATAGTGTATATGTCGCAACGTTCTTACCGATTGAATTTTGCTATTTGTACACCAATTTTCGACACGTTGTTTGACACTTGTGTTGCTGTCAAGTGTCAGTTGGATGGAAAAACTATTTGAAATTTAAACTGTCCAATAGGGTAATGTCACGGGGCAAAGGGTAAACTGAAGATTACACTATAGTGTACATGTAGCAAGGTCCTTACCGATTGAACTTTGCTATTTGTACACTGATTTTTAACACGTTGTTTGACATTTGCATTGTTGTCAAGTGTCAATTGGATGGGAAAACCATTTTAAATTTAAACTGGCAACAGGGAAATGTCACATTGCAAAGTATAAAATAAAGTGTACACGATAATGTACATGTAGTAAGGTTCTTACCGATTGAACTTTCCTATTTGTACACTGATTTTTGACTCGTTGTTTGACACTTGCATTGTTGTCAACTGTCAATTGGATGGGAAAACTATTTGAAATATAAACTGTCTAATAGGGCATTGTCATGTGGCAAAGAGTAAACTGAAGTGTACATGTAGCAAGGTTCCTGCCGCTAAAACATTGCTATTTGTGCACTAATTCTTGACACGTCGTTTGACACTTGCGTTGTAGTCAAGCGTCAATTGGATGGAAAAACTAATTGAAATTTAAACTATCCAACAGGGTAATGTCACGTGGCAAAGTATAAACTAAAGTGTACATGTAGTAAGGTCCTCACCAATTGGACTTTACTATTTATACATTGATTTTTTACACGTTGTTTGACACTTGCGTTACTATCAAAAGTCAATTGGATGGGAATACTGTTTGAAATTTAAATTGTCCAAAAAGGTAATGTCACATGGCAAAGTGTAAACCAAAGTATACACCATAGCGTACATGTAGCAAGGTTCTTACCGATTGAATTTTGCTATTTGTTCACAAAATTTTTATGCGTTGTTTAACACTTGCATTACTGTAAGTGTTAATTGGATGGGTAAACTGTTTGATATTTAAACTGTCCAACAAGGTAATGTCACGTCGCAAAGTGTAAACTAAATTGTACACCATAGTATACATGTAGCAAGGTTCTTACCGATGGTACATAGCTATTTGTACACTGATTTTTGACACGTTGTTTGACACTCGCATTGTTGTCAAGTGTCAACTGTCAAACAGGGTAATGTCACATGGAAAACTGTAAACTAAAGTGTACACCATAGTGTACATGTAGTAAGGTTCTTAATGATTGAACTTTGCTATTTGTACACTGATTTTTGACACGTTGTTTGACACTTGCATTGTTGTCAAGTGTCAAATGGATGGGAAAACTGTTTGAAATTTAAATTGTCCAACAGTGTAATGTTACGTGACAAAGTGTAAACTAAAGTGTACATCATAGTGTATATGTAGCAAGGTTACCATTGCTTAAACTTTGCTATTTGTACACTGATTCTTGACACGTTGTTTGACACTTGCATTGCTGTCAAGTGTCAATTGGATGGGAATACTATTTGAAATTTAAACAGCCCAATAGGTAATGTCAAGTAGCAAAGTGTAAACTAAAGTCCACACCATAGTGTACATGTCGCAAGATTCTTACCGATTGAACTTTGCTATTTGTATACTGATTTTTGACACGTTGTTTAACACTCGCATTGTTGTCAAGTGTCAAATGGATGGGAAAACTGTTTGAAATTTAAACAGCCCAATAGGTAATGTCAAGTAGCAAAGTGTAAACTAAAGTCCACACCATAGTGTACATGTCGCAAGATTCTTACCGATTGAACTTTGCTATTTGTATACTGATTTTTGACACGTTGTTTAACACTCGCATTGTTGTCAAGTGTCAAATGGATGGGAAAACTGTTTGAAATTTAAACAGCCCAATAGGTAATGTCAAGTAGCAAAGTGTAAACTAAAGTCCACACCATAGTGTACATGTCGCAAGATTCTTACCGATTGAACTTTGCTATTTGTATACTGATTTTTGACACGTTGTTTAACACTCGCATTGTTGTCAAGTGTCAAATGGATGGGAAAACTGTTTGAAATTTAAATTGTCCAACAGGGTAATGTCACGTGCTAAAGTGTAATCAAAAGTATACACTATAGCGCACATGTAGCAAGGTTCCAACCTATTAAATTTTACTATTTGTGCACTGATTTTTTGACATGTTGTTTGACAATTGCATTGTAGTCAAGTTTCAATTAGATGGAAAAACTATTATAAATTTAAACTTCTCAACAAGGTAATGTCCGTGGCAAAGTGTAAACTAAAGTCCACACCATAGTGTACATGTAGCAAGGTCCTTACCGATTGAACTTTGCTATTTGTACACTGATTTTTCACGTTGTTTGACACTTACATTCCTGTCAAATGTCAATTGGATGGGAAATCTATTTGAAATTTAAACTGTCCAATAGGGTAATGTCACGAGGTAAAGTGTAAACTAAAGTGTACACCATAGTATACATATAGCAAGGTTCCTACCGCTTAAAATTTGTTATTTGTACACTGATTCTTGATACGTTGTTTGACACTTGCACTGTAGTCAAGTGTCTATTGGATGGGAAAATTGTTTGAAATTTAAACTATTGAGCAGGGTAATATCACGTGGCAATGCGTAAACTAAAGTGTACACCATAGTGTACATGTACCAAGGTTCTTACCGATTGAACTATGCTATTTGTACACTGAGTTTTGACACGTTGTTTGACACTTGCATTGTTGTCAAGTGTCAATTGGATGGGAAAACTATTTGAAATTTAAATTGTCCAACAGGGTAATGACACGTGGCAATGTGTAAACTAAAGTGTACACTATATTGTGCATATAGCATGGTTCTTACAGATTGAACCTTGCAATTCGTACACTAATTTTTGACACAATGTTTGACGCTTGCTTTGTTGTCAAGTGTCAATTAGATGGGACAATTTTTTGAAATTTAAACTGTCCTGTAGGGTCATGACATGTGGCAAAGTATAAATTAAAGTGTACACCATAGTGTACATGTAGCATGGTCCTTACCGATTGAACTTTGCTATTTATACACTGATTTTTGACACATTATTTGACACTTGAATTGTTGTGAAGTGTCAATTGGATGGAAAAACTGTTTGAAATGGTAAAGTGTAAACTAAAGTGTAGACCATAGTGTACATGTCGCAAGGTTCTTACCGATTGAACTTTGGCATCTGTACACTAATTTTTGACGTGTTGTTTGACACTTGCTTTGTTGTCAAGTGTCAATTGGATAGAAAAACTATTTGAAATTTAAATTGTCCAACAGGGTAATGACACGTGGTAAAGTGTAAACTAGAGTGTACACCATAGTGTACATGTAGCAAGGTTCTTACCGATTGGACTTTTCAATTTGTACAATGATTTTGACACGTTCTTGGACACTTGCATTGTTGTTGAGTGTCAATTGGATGGGAAAATTGTTTGAAATTTAAACAGTCCAACAGGGTAATAACACATGGCAAAGCGTAAACTAAAGTGCACACCATAGTGTACATGTCGCAAGGTGATGCGAATCCCGTAGCAATGGAAACTACGAAACCCACAACGAGATTGATGCGGAACCCAGGAACGCCAATACTAACCCGGTTTTAGATCTTGAACCCCAAGAATTGAACCAAGAAACCCTAGATTATCGAAGAACCTAAAACCCCTTGATTACAATTGGAAGAACCCACAATCCGATTGATAGAACGCCACAAGAAGTTGAACTTCATAAGTTCCAAGATTGTTCAAGAAGAACAATTTTTGAAAGAATAATTCTCTCTCTATAATATTAAGCAATAGTCAAAGTTCAAAGGTCTTTACAATGAAAAGATATTCTCCTATTTATACTCATGAATAAAAACGTCCAAAACCATCAAATTATGGTAATAATTTGATTCCATAAGAATTCTATCGAAACTAGGAAATTCGGCCAAAAATAGAAAAATCGCCAATTTTTATGGCCCATGCGGCCACATGGTATAAATCCATGTGGTCGCATGATTCAACTTGAGTTGGAGTTTTTGTTTTCGGGAACCATGTGTGCGGCCGCATGTAATTTTGCCTGTGTGGCCGCATGGTCTTGATTTCTGCCTTCGCTTTCGTCGCTTGATAACAAATTGATCCAAGTCGATTCGGCCTTCGACCTGAACATGAAAGTTCCTCCATTTTGAGTCCCGAACATGGTTCCATCCATGGTTTCTTGAATGAGCAATCCCATTGCTTGTTTCACTTGCTTTGTTCTTGATCACGTCATTGGTCCCCCATCAACTATCAACGGGTCTCGTCTCGTACTTGCCTTCGACGGGCTCGACTCCTGGATCATATCATCCCCTCCCTCTTCGAAAGGATTCATCCTCAAATCTAAACCTACATCAAACAGAGAGAGATCAGATACATTAAAAGTAGCCGAAACATTGTACTCACTAGGTAAATCCACTTTGTATGCATTGTCATTGATCTTCTCGATGACTTGAAACAGTCCATCGCCTCGTGGTTGCAATTTTGACTTCCTCTATTTTGGAAAACGCTCTTTTTTGAAATGCACCCAGACCCAATCTCCAGGCTCAAATGTAAACGCGTCTTCTTCCTTTATTTGCTTTTGATGCAATCTGCTTTCCTTTCTCTTTGATCTGCATCCTGACCTTTTCATAGAGCATTTTCACCATCTCGGCTTTTCGTTTCCCATCCAAACTACCTCGTTCATGCACAGGCAAAGGCATTAAATCTATAGGTTTTAGTGGATTAAAACCATAAACAATTTCAAAAGGAGAAAATGAAGTAGTAGAATGTGTAGCTCGATTATATGCAAACTCTATAAACGGTAAACACTCTTCCCATGATTTCAGATTTTTATTGATCACTGTCCTAAGTAGTTGAGTCATAGTTCAATTAACTACCTCAGTTTGTCCTAGGCAAACCTAACACAAAGTCCATAGATATGTCTACCTAAGGTTCACTAGGTACAAGCAAATGAGTATATAAACCATGGAGTTGAACCTTAGACTTAGCCTTTTTACAAGTTATACACTTTCCACATATTTGTTCTACGTCATGTCGCATTTTAGGCCAATAAAAATGTTCTCCTAACATGTCTAAAGTCTTTTGAACCCCGAAGTATCCCATTAAACCACCCCCATGTGCTTTCCTTACCAATATTTCACACAAAGAACAATTAGGAATGCACAACTTATCTTCTCTAAACAAATATCCTTCATGCCTATAGAATTTATCAAATGGACCTTTGTCAAATAAAGCATAAATACTAGCAAAATCACAATCAGATTCATACATGCCCTTAATATGTTCGAAACCAAGTAATTTAGTACTTAATGA
>NW_019236493.1:54965-56601 GCF_002742605.1 Olea europaea var. sylvestris
ACTAACCACAAATCCTAGGAAAATAACTCTATCCATGCAAAATGTGCAATTTTTGAAATTAGCATATAGTTGTTCCTTTCGCAACACAACAAGCACACAATTTAAATGTTCTAAATGCTCATCTAAGTTTTTCCTATAGATTAAGATGTCATCAAAATAAACTACAACAAATTTCCCAATAAAAGCAAGCAAAACATGGTTCATTAAACGCATAATAGTGCTCGGTGCATTAGTGAGTCCAAACGGCATAACTAACCATTCATACAATCCATACTTAGTCTTAAACGCCATTTTCCATTCATCACCCTCCCGCATGCGAATTTGATGATACCCACTCTTAAGATCAATCTTACTAAAAATGCAAGCACCATGCAACTCATCAAGCATATCATCTAGCCTAGGTATTGGGTGATGATACTTTACTGTGATATTGTTAATAGCTAGGCAATCCACGCACATTCTCCAAGTCATGTCCTTCTTAGGCACCAACAAAACAGGTACAGCACATGGACTCATGCTCTCCCTGACATAACATTTGCTCATCAACTCCTCCACTTGCTTTTGAAGCTCCTTCGTCTCCTTGGGATTGCTTCAGTAAGCTAGTCGATTCGATATGATAGCTCCGGGTACAAAGTCAATTTGGTGCTCGATGCCTCTAATTGGTGGCAATCCACTTGGCATCTCCTCAGGAAACACATCGTCGAACTCCTGCAATAAAGACTTAACCAAACTAAGGAGGGATGTGTTAGAATCCTCAAAATTGAGGAGGGACTCCTTGTACACTAACAATATCATTTGCCTATTATCGCTCAGAGCCTTTTTCAACTCACTCTCTTTTGCATAGAAGTTGACCTTTGGCTTTTCTCTCCACTCAGCTGACTCTTTTTCTCTCCTCTCAGCTGACTCTTTTTCTCTCCGCTCATGTAGCTTCTCTCTCTTTTCTCCACTCTCAGCCACCTCACTATTTTCTCTCTTAGTGATGGTTTCACTATTGCCTCTCCTTTTTCCTGACTCTCTTATTCTCTCGTCTTCCTCACTTTTCAGCTTGATGTGATCTCCATACACTTGTGCTGGTGTTAATGGTGTAAGAGTAATAGTCTTCCCATCCTTGACAAAGCTATAACGATTCCTATAACCATCATGTGTGACCCTTCTATCATATTGCCATGGCCTTCCTCATAAGATATGACCCACGTGCATAGGAACCACATCACATACTACTTTGTCACTATAACTCCCAATTGAGAAATTAATTAAAACTCTTCTATTCACCCTAATTTCCCCACTTTCATTCAACCATTGCAACTTATAAGGCCTAGGGTGTCTTAACAATGCTAGTCCTAATTTCTCAACTAAAGTTGTACTAGCTACATTCGTGCAACTCCCACCATCAATAATAATACTACATACCTTATCGTTGACGTAACAACGTGTGTAGAATATATTTTCTCGCTGCTGCTCCGAATCATCCACTTTGACTTGAGTGTTAAGAGCTCTCCTTGACACCAACGATTTCCCAACAGCAAACTCCAATTTTTCTTCTTCTTCAATGCCCTCCAATGCAGGCATGTCCTCAAACTCTCCTTCACTTTCACTCACCACCTCTCCATTATCCAACAAAACCATTACCCGTTTA